>NC_091301.1:57320997-57425997 GCF_038502225.1 Cherax quadricarinatus | reverse complement strand
GGTTTATAAACTAAAAGAGGAGGCAGTTAGGGTAAGATATAAACAGCTATTGGAGGATAGATGGGCTAATGAGAGCATAGGCAATGGGGTCGAAGAGGTATGGGGTAGGTTTAAAAATGTAGTGTTAGAGTGTTCAGCAGAAGTTTGTGGTTACAGGAAAGTGGGTGCAGGAGGGAAGAGGAGCGATTGGTGGAATGATGATGTAAAGAGAGTAGTAAGGGAGAAAAAGTTAGCATATGAGAAGTTTTTACAAAGTAGAAGTGATGCAAGGAGGGAAGAGTATATGGAGAAAAAGAGAGAAGTTAAGAGAGTGGTGAAGCAATGTAAAAAGAGAGCAAATGAGAGAGTGGGTGAGATGTTATCAACAAATTTTGTTGAAAATAAGAAAAAGTTTTGGAGTGAGATTAACAAGTTAAGAAAGCCTAGAGAACAAATGGATTTGTCAGTTAAAAATAGGAGAGGAGAGTTATTAAATGGAGAGGTAGAGGTATTGGGAAGATGGAAGGAATATTTTGAGGAATTGTTAAATGTTGATGAAGATAGGGAAGCTGTGATTTCGTGTATAGGGCAAGGAGGAATAACATCTTGTAGGAGTGAGGAAGAGCCAGTTGTGAGTGTGGGGGAAGTTCGTGAGGCAGTAGGTAAAATGAAAGGGGGTAAGGCAGCCGGGATTGATGGGATAAAGATAGAAATGTTAAAAGCAGGTGGGGATATAGTTTTGGAGTGGTTGGTGCAATTATTTAATAAATGTATGGAAGAGGGTAAGGTACCTAGGGATTGGCAGAGAGCATGCATAGTTCCTTTGTATAAAGGCAAAGGGGATAAAAGAGAGTGCAAAAATTATAGGGGGATAAGTCTGTTGAGTGTACCTGGTAAAGTGTATGGTAGAGTTATAATTGAAAGAATTAAGAGTAAGACGGAGAATAGGATAGCAGATGAACAAGGAGGCTTTAGGAAAGGTAGGGGGTGTGTGGACCAGGTGTTTACAGTGAAACATATAAGTGAACAGTATTTAGATAAGGCTAAAGAGGTCTTTGTGGCATTTATGGATTTGGAAAAGGCGTATGACAGGGTGGATAGGGGGGCAATGTGGCAGATGTTGCAAGTGTATGGTGTAGGAGGTAGGTTACTGAAAGCAGTGAAGAGTTTTTACGAGGATAGTGAGGCTCAAGTTAGAGTATGTAGGAAAGAGGGAAATTTTTTCCCAGTAAAAGTAGGCCTTAGACAAGGATGTGTGATGTCACCGTGGTTGTTTAATATATTTATAGATGGGGTTGTAAGAGAAGTAAATGCGAGGGTCTTGGCAAGAGGCGTGGAGTTAAAAGATAAAGAATCACACACAAAGTGGGAGTTGTCACAGCTGCTCTTTGCCGATGACACTGTGCTCTTGGGAGATTCTGAAGAGAAGTTGCAGAGATTGGTGGATGAATTTGGTAGGGTGTGCAAAAGAAGAAAATTAAAGGTGAATACAGGAAAGAGTAAGGTTATGAGGATAACAAAAAGATTAGGTGATGAAAGATTGAATATCAGATTGGAGGGAGAGAGTATGGAGGAGGTGAACGTATTCAGATATTTGGGAGTGGACGTGTCAGCGGATGGGTCTATGAAAGATGAGGTGAATCATAGAATTGATGAGGGAAAAAGAGTGAGTGGTGCACTTAGGAGTCTGTGGAGACAAAGAACTTTGTCCTTGGAGGCAAAGAGGGGAATGTATGAAAGTATAGTTTTACCAACGCTCTTATATGGGTGTGAAGCGTGGGTGATGAATGTTGCAGCGAGGCGAAGGCTGGAGGCAGTGGAGATGTCATGTCTGAGGGCAATGTGTGGTGTGAATATAATGCAGAGAATTCGTAGTTTGGAAGTTAGGAGGAGGTGCGGGATTACCAAAACTGTTGTCCAGAGGGCTGAGGAAGGGTTGTTGAGGTGGTTCGGACATGTAGAGAGAATGGAGCGAAACAGAATGACTTCAAGAGTGTATCAGTCTGTAGTGGAAGGAAGGCGGGGTAGGGGTCGGCCTAGGAAGGGTTGGAGGGAGGGGGTAAAGGAGGTTTTGTGTGCGAGGGGCTTGGACTTCCAGCAGGCATGCGTGAGCGTGTTTGATAGGAGTGAATGGAGACAAATGGTTTTTAATACTTGACGTGCTGTTGGAGTGTGAGCAAAGTAACATTTATGAAGGGATTCAGGGAAACCGGCAGGCCGGACTTGAGTCCTGGAGATGGGAAGTACAGTGCCTGCACTCTGAAGGAGGGGTGTTAATGTTGCAGTTTAAAAACTGTAGACAGTGATGGAGTGAATGATGGTGAAAGTTTTTCTTTTTCGGGCCACCCTGCCTTGGTGGGAATCGGCCGGTGTGATAATAAAAATATATATATATATATATATATATATATATATATATATATATATATATAAACATACATCTAGGTTTTTCTCCTTTTTCTAAATAGCTCTTGTTCTTTTTTATTTCTTCTATTGTCCATGGGGAAGTGGAAAAGAATCTTTCCTCCGTAAGCCATGCGTGTCGTATGAGGCGACTAAAATGCCGGGAGCAATGGGCTAGTAACCCCTTCTCCTGTATACAATTACTAAAAAAGAGAAGAAGAAAAACTTTATAAAACTGGGTTGCTTAAATGTGCGTGGATGTAGTGCGGATGACAAGAAACAGATGATTGCTGATGTTATGAATGAAAAGAAGTTGGATGTCCTGGCCCTAAGCGAAACAAAGCTGAAGGGGGTAGGAGAGTTTCAGTGGGGGGAAATAAATGGGATTAAATCTGGAGTATCTGAGAGAGTTAGAGCAAAGGAAGGGGTAGCAGTAATGTTAAATGATCAGTTATGGAAGGAGAAAAGAGAATATGAATGAGTAAATTCAAGAATTATGTGGATTAAAGTAAAGGTTGGATGCGAGAAGTGGGTCATAATAAGCGTGTATGCACCTGGAGAAGAGAGGAATGCAGAGGAGAGAGAGAGATTTTGGGAGATGTTAAGTGAATGTATAGGAGCCTTTGAACCAAGTGAGAGAGTAATTGTGGTAGGGGACTTGAATGCTAAAGTAGGAGAAACTTTTAGAGAGGGTGTGGTAGGTAAGTTTGGGGTGCCAGGTGTAAATGATAATGGGAGCCCTTTGATTGAACTTTGTATAGAAAGGGGTTTAGTTATAGGTAATACATATTTTAAGAAAAAGAGGATAAATAAGTATACACGATATGATGTAGGGCGAAATGACAGTAGTTTGTTGGATTATGTATTGGTAGATAAAAGACTGTTGAGTAGACTTCAGGATGTACATGTTTATAGAGGGGCCACAGATATATCAGATCACTTTCTAGTTGTAGCTACACTGAGAGTAAAAGGTAGATGGGATACAAGGAGAATAGAAGCATCAGGGAAGAGAGAGGTGAAGGTTTATAAACTAAAAGAGGAGGCAGTTAGGGTAAGATATAAACAGCTATTGGAGGATAGATGGGCTAATGAGAGCATAGGCAATGGGGTCGAAGAGGTATGGGGTAGGTTTAAAAATGTAGTGTTAGAGTGTTCAGCAGAAGTTTGTGGTTACAGGAAAGTGGGTGCAGGAGGGAAGAGGAGCGATTGGTGGAATGATGATGTAAAGAGAGTAGTAAGGGAGAAAAAGTTAGCATATGAGAAGTTTTTACAAAGTAGAAGTGATGCAAGGAGGGAAGAGTATATGGAGAAAAAGAGAGAAGTTAAGAGAGTGGTGAAGCAATGTAAAAAGAGAGCAAATGAGAGAGTGGGTGAGATGTTATCAACAAATTTTGTTGAAAATAAGAAAAAGTTTTGGAGTGAGATTAACAAGTTAAGAAAGCCTAGAGAACAAATGGATTTGTCAGTTAAAAATAGGAGAGGAGAGTTATTAAATGGAGAGGTAGAGGTATTGGGAAGATGGAAGGAATATTTTGAGGAATTGTTAAATGTTGATGAAGATAGGGAAGCTGTGATTTCGTGTATAGGGCAAGGAGGAATAACATCTTGTAGGAGTGAGGAAGAGCCAGTTGTGAGTGTGGGGGAAGTTCGTGAGGCAGTAGGTAAAATGAAAGGGGGTAAGGCAGCCGGGATTGATGGGATAAAGATAGAAATGTTAAAAGCAGGTGGGGATATAGTTTTGGAGTGGTTGGTGCAATTATTTAATAAATGTATGGAAGAGGGTAAGGTACCTAGGGATTGGCAGAGAGCATGCATAGTTCCTTTGTATAAAGGCAAAGGGGATAAAAGAGAGTGCAAAAATTATAGGGGGATAAGTCTGTTGAGTGTACCTGGTAAAGTGTATGGTAGAGTTATAATTGAAAGAATTAAGAGTAAGACGGAGAATAGGATAGCAGATGAACAAGGAGGCTTTAGGAAAGGTAGGGGGTGTGTGGACCAGGTGTTTACAGTGAAACATATAAGTGAACAGTATTTAGATAAGGCTAAAGAGGTCTTTGTGGCATTTATGGATTTGGAAAAGGCGTATGACAGGGTGGATAGGGGGGCAATGTGGCAGATGTTGCAAGTGTATGGTGTAGGAGGTAGGTTACTGAAAGCAGTGAAGAGTTTTTACGAGGATAGTGAGGCTCAAGTTAGAGTATGTAGGAAAGAGGGAAATTTTTTCCCAGTAAAAGTAGGCCTTAGACAGGGATGTGTGATGTCACCGTGGTTGTTTAATATATTTATAGATGGGGTTGTAAGAGAAGTAAATGCGAGGGTCTTGGCAAGAGGCGTGGAGTTAAAAGATAAAGAATCACACACAAAGTGGGAGTTGTCACAGCTGCTCTTTGCCGATGACACTGTGCTCTTGGGAGATTCTGAAGAGAAGTTGCAGAGATTGGTGGATGAATTTGGTAGGGTGTGCAAAAGAAGAAAATTAAAGGTGAATACAGGAAAGAGTAAGGTTATGAGGATAACAAAAAGATTAGGTGATGAAAGATTGAATATCAGATTGGAGGGAGAGAGTATGGAGGAGGTGAACGTATTCAGATATTTGGGAGTGGACGTGTCAGCGGATGGGTCTATGAAAGATGAGGTGAATCATAGAATTGATGAGGGAAAAAGAGTGAGTGGTGCACTTAGGAGTCTGTGGAGACAAAGAACTTTGTCCTTGGAGGCAAAGAGGGGAATGTATGAGAGTATAGTTTTACCAACGCTCTTATATGGGTGTGAAGCGTGGGTGATGAATGTTGCAGCGAGGAGAAGGCTGGAGGCAGTGGAGATGTCATGTCTGAGGGCAATGTGTGGTGTGAATATAATGCAGAGAATTCGTAGTTTGGAAGTTAGGAGGAGGTGCGGGATTACCAAAACTGTTGTCCAGAGGGCTGAGGAAGGGTTGTTGAGGTGGTTCGGACATGTAGAGAGAATGGAGCGAAACAGAATGACTTCAAGAGTGTATCAGTCTGTAGTGGAAGGAAGGCGGGGTAGGGGTCGGCCTAGGAAGGGTTGGAGGGAGGGGGTAAAGGAGGTTTTGTGTGCGAGGGGCTTGGACTTCCAGCAGGCATGCGTGAGCGTGTTTGATAGGAGTGAATGGAGACAAATGGTTTTTAATACTTGACGTGCTGTTGGAGTGTGAGCAAAGTAACATTTATGAAGGGATTCAGGGAAACCGGCAGGCCGGACTTGAGTCCTGGAGATGGGAAGTACAGTGCCTGCACTCTGAAGGAGGGGTGTTAATGTTGCAGTTTAAAAACTGTAGTGTAAAGCACCCTTCTGGCAAGACAGTGATGGAGTGAATGATGGTGAAAGTTTTTCTTTTTCGGGCCACCCTGCCTTGGTGGGAATCGGCCGGTGTGATAATAAAATAAAAAAATATATAAATATATATATATATATATATATATATATATATATTTATATATATATATGTATATATATTTATATATATATGTATATATATATATGGACAATAAAATGGAACAATACTCTTCTCCAGACTAAGGGACTGACCACCTCAAAACTTTACGGGTGATGGACTGATTACATCGTCTTCAAGTCTCTTCTGCTTCTATCAACTTTGCTGTACTCGACTAAAGAAGCCTACTGTGTAGGCGAAACGTTTCGAAATAAAGATACCTAACTGTTGCATATGTGCCTTACCTAAACAACATATATTATATATATATATATATATATATATATATATATATATATATATATATATATATATATATATATATATATATATATATATATATATATATATATACATATATATATATATATATTTTTTTTTTTTTTTTATTATCACACCGGCCGATTCCCACCAAGGCAGGGTGGCCCGAAAAAGAAAAACTTTCACCATCATTCACTCCATCACTGTCTTGCCAGAAGGGTGCTTTACACTACAGTTTTTAAACTGCAACATTAACACCCCTCCTTCAGAGTGCAGGCACTGTACTTCCCATCTCCAGGACTCAAGTCCGGCCTGCCGGTTTCCCTGAATCCCTTCATAAATGTTACTTTGCTCACACTCCAACAGCACGTCAAGTATTAAAAACCATTTGTCTCCATTCACTCCTATCAAACACGCTCAAGCATGCCTGCTGGAAGTCCAAGCCCCTCGCACACAAAACCTCCTTTACCCCCTCCCTCCAACCCTTCCTAGGCCGACCCCTACCCCGCCTTCCTTCCACTACAGACTGATACACTCTTGAAGTCATTCTGTTTCGCTCCATTCTCTCTACATGTCCGAACCACCTCAACAACCCTTCCTCAGCCCTCTGGACAACAGTTTTGGTAATCCCGCACCTCCTCCTAACTTCCAAACTACGAATTCTCTGCATTATATTCACACCACACATTGCCCTCAGACATGACATCTCCACTGCCTCCAGCCTTCTCCTCGCTGCAACATTCATCACCCACGCTTCACACCCATATAAGAGCGTTGGTAAAACTATACTCTCATACATTCCCCTCTTTGCCTCCAAGGACAAAGTTCTTTGTCTCCACAGACTCCTAAGTGCACCACTCACTCTTTTTCCCTCATCAATTCTATGATTCACCTCATCTTTCATAGACCCATCCGCTGACACGTCCACTCCCAAATATCTGAATACGTTCACCTCCTCCATACTCTCTCCCTCCAATCTGATATTCAATCTTTCATCACCTAATCTTTTTGTTATCCTCATAACCTTACTCTTTCCTGTATTCACCTTTAATTTTCTTCTTTTGCACACCCTACCAAATTCATCCACCAATCTCTGCAACTTCTCTTCAGAATCTCCCAAGAGCACAGTGTCATCAGCAAAGAGCAGCTGTGACAACTCCCACTTTGTGTGTGATTCTTTATCTTTTAACTCCACGCCTCTTGCCAAGACCCTCGCATTTACTTCTCTTACAACCCCATCTATAAATATATTAAACAACCACGGTGACATCACACATCCTTGTCTAAGGCCTACTTTTACTGGGAAAAAATTTCCCTCTTTCCTACATACTCTAACTTGAGCCTCACTATCCTCGTAAAAACTCTTCACTGCTTTCAGTAACCTACCTCCTACACCATACACTTGCAACATCTGCCACATTGCCCCCCTATCCACCCTGTCATACGCCTTTTCCAAATCCATAAATGCCACAAAGACCTCTTTAGCCTTATCTAAATACTGTTCACTTATATGTTTCACTGTAAACACCTGGTCCACACACCCCCTACCTTTCCTAAAGCCTCCTTGTTCATCTGCTATCCTATTCTCCGTCTTACTCTTAATTCTTTCAATTATAACTCTACCATACACTTTACCAGGTACACTCAACAGACTTATCCCCCTATAATTTTTGCACTCTCTTTTATCCCCTTTGCCTTTATACAAAGGAACTATGCATGCTCTCTGCCAATCCCTAGGTACCTTACCCTCTTCCATACATTTATTAAACAATTGCACCAACCACTCCAAAACTATATCCCCACCTGCTTTTAACATTTCTATCTTTATCCCATCAATCCCGGCTGCCTTACCCCCTTTCATTTTACCTACTGCCTCACGAACTTCCCCCACACTCACAACTGGCTCTTCCTCACTCCTACAAGATGTTATTCCTCCTTGCCCTATACACGAAATCACAGCTTCCCTATCTTCATCAACATTTAACAATTCCTCAAAATATTCCTTCCATCTTCCCAATACCTCTAACTCTCCATTTAATAACTCTCCTCTCCTATTTTTAACTGACAAATCCATTTGTTCTCTAGGCTTTCTTAACTTGTTAATCTCACTCCAAAACTTTTTCTTATTTTCAACAAAATTTGTTGATAACATCTCACCCACTCTCTCATTTGCTCTCTTTTTACATTGCTTCACCACTCTCTTAACCTCTCTCTTTTTCTCCATATACTCTTCCCTCCTTGCATCACTTCTACTTTGTAAAAACTTCTCATATGCTAACTTTTTCTCCCTTACTACTCTCTTTACATCATCATTCCACCAATCGCTCCTCTTCCCTCCTGCACCCACTTTCCTGTAACCACAAACTTCTGCTGAACACTCTAACACTACATTTTTAAACCTACCCCATACCTCTTCGACCCCATTGCCTATGCTCTCATTAGCCCATCTATCCTCCAATAGCTGTTTATATCTTACCCTAACTGCCTCCTCTTTTAGTTTATAAACCTTCACCTCTCTCTTCCCTGATGCTTCTATTCTCCTTGTATCCCATCTACCTTTTACTCTCAGTGTAGCTACAACTAGAAAGTGATCTGATATATCTGTGGCCCCTCTATAAACATGTACATCCTGAAGTCTACTCAACAGTCTTTTATCTACCAATACATAATCCAACAAACTACTGTCATTTCGCCCTACATCATATCGTGTATACTTATTTATCCTCTTTTTCTTAAAATATGTATTACCTATAACTAAACCCCTTTCTATACAAAGTTCAATCAAAGGGCTCCCATTATCATTTACACCTGGCACCCCAAACTTACCTACCACACCCTCTCTAAAAGTTTCTCCTACTTTAGCATTCAAGTCCCCTACCACAATTACTCTCTCACTTGGTTCAAAGGCTCCTATACATTCACTTAACATCTCCCAAAATCTCTCTCTCTCCTCTGCATTCCTCTCTTCTCCAGGTGCATACACGCTTATTATGACCCACTTCTCGCATCCAACCTTTACTTTAATCCACATAATTCTTGAATTTACACATTCATATTCTCTTTTCTCCTTCCATAACTGATCATTTAACATTACTGCTACCCCTTCCTTTGCTCTAACTCTCTCAGATACTCCAGATTTAATCCCATTTATTTCCCCCCACTGAAACTCTCCTACCCCCTTCAGCTTTGTTTCGCTTAGGGCCAGGACATCCAACTTCTTTTCATTCATAACATCAGCAATCATCTGTTTCTTGTCATCCGCACTACATCCACGCACATTTAAGCAACCCAGTTTTATAAAGTTTTTCTTCTTCTCTTTTTTAGTAATTGTATACAGGAGAAGGGGTTACTAGCCCATTGCTCCCGGCATTTTAGTCGCCTCATACGACACGCATGGCTTACGGAGGAAAGATTCTTTTCCACTTCCCCATGGACAATAGAAGAAATAAAAAAGAACAAGAGCTATTTAGAAAAAGGAGAAAAACCTAGATGTATGTATATATATATATGCATGTGCGTGTCTGTGAAGTGTGACCAAAGTGTTAGTAGGAGTAGCAAGATATCCCTGTTATCTTAGCGTGTTTATGAGACAGAAAAAGAAACCAGCAATCCTACCATCATGCAAAACAATTACAGGTTTTTGTTTCACAGTCATCTGGCAGGACGGTAGTACTTCCCTGGGTGGTTGCTGTCTACCAACCTACTACCTACTACTATATATATATATACATATACACCGGCCGCCCCGCTAGGAGCAACATGGCGGCAAACTTTACCTTTTTCGCAAAGGAACCGTGTTGTTGTGAGGTTAAATTATTTAACTATCGTATAATGATGTTTTTATCCATTGGAGAGCTGTGCTAACTGGACCCCTCACCCACCTAAAACTTCTCAGAGAGAAACATCGTGTGGCTAGTGAATGGTGCAAGTCTGACCGAAACGTCGTCAGAAATTGGAGTTTCCTGTGAGTGGGTTACTTGTGTGTTGTTCCAGTAACGGTATTGTGACGTATCTTGATGGAACAACCCAGGAACTGAACTATCAAGGATTATATTCTTAACGTGTGTTGTAAACACAATGATGACCTGGCAGAACAAGTGAGACTGGAAGACGCTCTTATTGATTCTCTTGCAGCAGATGATGGTTACCATGAATCGTGGAAATAAATGATTTATTACCCAGAGAATAACAATCTGACAGATGAGGAGTTTGAGGTAATCAGTCCCTCGACCTGGAATTGATGTATTCAGTCCACCAATGTTGATTCTGCGTTAATTAAGAGTGAAGGAAACATCAACAGTCATAAATGAAAGATATTAACATCAAGTGTTGGTTGATGAATCATATTCATTACAAGGTGATAAAAAAATATCAAAAAATTCTTTACTCAAGCATTTATAATGAGAAATTACTCTTTACCAGCTCTTGTGATCTTAATACAATGAATATAATGAACGGTAAGCTGTTCGTAGTTTCTACCTCAATATTTGACGAAAAAATTTTTTTAAACCATATTGGATGATCAATCTGAGTGGCATCTGGAGTCACGGGGTAAAATGTTTAGTTACTGCTTCATATAAGACCCAAAATATACGTATGTTTAACAAACCATATATGTTGCATTGTTCACTTTTCTTTCCCAGCTGCCTAATGTAGAAGATAAGTGTCTCAGTGCTGGAAAACACTCCTGAATGGTACAGATAAGTGTCTCAGTGCTTGAAAACACTTCTGAATGGTACAGATAAGTGTCTCAGTGCTTGAAAACACTTCTGAATGGTACAGATAAGTGTCTCAGTGCTTGAAAACACTTCTGAATGGTACAGATAAGTGTCTCAGTGCTGGAAAACACTTCTGAATGGTGCAGATAAGTGTCTCAGTGCTGGAAAACACTTCTGAATGGAACAGATAAGTGTTTCAGTGCATTAAAACACTTCTGAATGGTACAAATAAGTGTTTCAGTGCTTGAAAACACTTCTGAATGGTACAAATAAGTGTTTCAGTGCATTAAAATACTTCTGAATGGTACAGATAAGTGTCTCAGTGCATTAAAACACTTCTGAATGGTACAAATAAGTGTTTCAGTGCTGGAAACACTTCTGAATGGTACAGATAAGTGTCTCAGTGCTTGAAAACACTTCTGAATGGTACAGATAAGTGTCTCAGTGCTTGAAAACACTTCTGAATGGTACAGATAAGTGTCTCAGTGCTGGAAACACTTCTGAATGGTGCAGATAAGTGTCTCAGTGCTGGAAAACACTTCTGAATGGTGCAGATAAGTGTCTCAGTGCTGGAAAACACTTCTGAATGGTGCAGATAAGTGTCTCAGTGCTTGAAAACACTTCTGAATTTTACAGATAAGTGTTTCAGTGTTTGGAAACACTTCTGAATGGTGCAGAAAAGTGTCTCAGTGCTTGAAAACACTTCTGAATGGTACAGATAAGTGTCTCAGTGTTTGAAAACACTTCTGAATGGTACAGATAAGTGTCTCAGTGTTTGAAAACACTTCTGAATGGTACAGATAAGTGTCTCAGTGCCGGAAACATTATGGAACAAATGTTTCTCAGTGCTTAAAACCACGACGTTATTTATAGGTGTCCCGTAGCTAGGCTAGATCCGCACTCATCTCACACACTGAGGTTCGTGGTTTAATCCCCGGTACGGATGGAAGCACCAGGGCGGGTGTTCTTAAGACACTTCCTACTCCTGTTCACTTTGGTGTTAGTTGATTGGTGTGGGTCGCATCCCGGGGACAAAATTACCCAAATTTCCCAGAAATGCTTTCCATAACAAGGGACTTTCTGTAAAGTATGTCAGTGACGTCAGTTTTTGGTCTCTGTAAGTTGTACTTGTAGAAATAAACATTATTATTATTGTTATTATTATTATTATTATTATTATTATTATTATTATTATTATTATTATTATTATTATTATTATTATTATTATCATTATTATTATAGTCATCCTACAAGCAGCACGTAACTACGTAAACCTAAATTAATTATACCAATAAATTTTGTTAGAACACTTAGCACTGTTTTATATTGACGATATTTATTATTCAGTATTTTCATTGATGATTATAGACGACCTTGACAACAATCATGGATTTCCTGAGGTTACCTGAGGAAGACAGACGAGGATCCTCTGTAGCGTCAGTCTGCACGTCTTAGACGTTTAAAATATGTAATGATACCATAGTACTCCAGACGTACCTCCCTCCATAGTGCTTCAGACGTACCTCCCTCCACAGTACTCCAGACGTACCTCCCTCCACAGTACTTCAGACTTGCCTCCCTCCATAGTGCTTCAGAAGTACCTCCCTCCACAGTACTCCAGACGTACCTCCCTCCATAGTACTAAAGATGTCCCTCATTCCACAGTACTCCAGACGTACCTCCCTCCACAGTACTCCAGACGTACCTCCCTCCACAGTACACCAGACGTACCTCCCTCCATAGTACACCAGACGTACCTCCCTCCATAGTACTCAAGACCTACCTCCCTCCATAGTACTTCAGACGTACCTCCCTCCATAGTACTCCAGACGTCCCTCCCTCCATAGTACTCCAGACGTACCTCCCTCCATAGTACTCCAGACGTCCCTCCCTCCATAGTGCTCCAGACATCATTCCCTCCATAGTACTCCAGACGTATTTCACTCCATAGTACTCCAGACGTCCATCCCTCCATAGTACTCCAAACATCCCTCCCTCCATAGTAATCCAGACGCATCTCCCTCCATAGTATTCCAGACGCCCCTCCCTCCATAGTACTCCAGACGTATCTCCTTCCATAGTACTCCAGACGTCCCTCCCTCCATAGGACTCTAGACGTACCTCCCTCCACAGTACTCCAGACGTCCCTCCCTCCATAGTACTCCAGACGTCCCTCCTTCCGTTGTACTCCAGAAGTCCCTCCCTCCACAGTAATCCAGACGTCCCTCCCTTCACAGTACTCAAGACGTACCTCCCCCATAGTACTCCAGACGTACCTCCATCCATAGTACTCCAGACGTACCTCCCTCCATAGTACTCCAGACGCACCTCCCTCTATAGTACACCAGACGTACCTCCCTCCACAGTGCTTCAGACATACCTCCCTCCAAAGTACTCCAGACTTCCCTATCTCCATTGTACTCCAGACGTCCCTCCCTCCATAGTTCTCCAGACGTCCCTCCCTCCATAGTACTCCAAACATTCCTCCCTTCACAGTATTCCAGACGTACATCCCTCCATAGCAGTCCAGACGTACCTCTCTCCATAGTACTCCAGATCTACCTCCCTCCATAATACTATAGACGTACCTCCTTCCATAGTACTCCGGACGTACCTCCCTCCATAGAACTCCAGACGTATCTCCCTCCATAGTACTCCAGTCGTATCTCCCTCGATAGTACTCCAGACGTACCTTCCTCAATAGTACTCCAAACGTACCTTCCTCCATAGTACTCCAGTCGTATCTCCCTCGATAGTACTCCAGACGTACCTCCCTCAATAGTACTCCAGACGTACCTCCCTCCATAGTACTCCAGTCGTATCTCCCTCCAAAGTACTCCAGACGTACCTCGCTCCATAGTATTCCAGACGTCCCTCACTCCATAGTACTCCAGACGTACCTCCCTCCATAGTACTTCAGACGTCCCTCCCTCCATAGTACTCAAGACGTACCTCCCTCCATAGTACTCCAGACGTTCCTCCCTCAATAGTACTCTAGACGTCCCTTCCTCCATAGTACTCCAGACGTCCCTCCCTCCATAGTACTCCAGACGTCCCTCCCTCCATAGTACTCCAGACGTACCTCACTCCATAGTACTTCAGACGTCCCTCCCTCCATAGTACTCAAGACGTACCTCCCTCCATAGTACTCCAGACGTACCTCCCTCCATAGTACTCAAGTCGTACCTCCCTCCATAGTACTCCAGACGTCCCTACCTCCATAGTACTCCAGACGTCCCTCCCTCCATAGTACTCCAGACGTACCTCCCTCCAAAGTACTCCAGACGTACCTCCCTCCATAGTACTCCAGACGTCCCTCCCTCCATAGTATTCCAGACGTACCTCACTCCATAGTGCTCCACACGTACCTCCCTCCACAGTACTCCAGACGTACCTCCCTCCATAGTACTCCAGACGTCCCTCCCTCCATAGTACTAAAGACGTACCTCCCTCCATAGTACTCCAGACGTACCTCCCTCCATAGTACTCCAGACGTACCACCATCCATAGTACTTCAGACGTCCCTCCCTCCATAGTACTCCAGACGTACCTCCCTCCATAGTACTCCAGACGTACCTCCCTCCATAGTACTCCAGACGTACCTCCCTCCATAGTACTCCATACGTACATCCCTCCATACTACTCCAGACGTGCCTCCCTCCCAGTACTCCAGACGTACCTCCCTCCATAGTACTCCAGACGTACCTCCCTCCATAGTACTCCAGACGTACCTCCCTCCATAGTACTCCAGACGTACCTCCCTCCGTAGTACCCCAGACGTACCTCCCTCCACAGTACTCCAGACGTACCTCCCACCATAGTTCTCCAGACGTCCTTCCTTCCACAGTACTCCAGACGTACCTCCCTCCATAATACTCCAGACGTACCTCCCTCCATAGTACTCCAGACGTACCTTCCTCCATAGTACTCCAGACGTACCTCCCTCCACAGTACTCCAGACGTACCTCCCTCCGTAGTACTCCAGACGTACTTCCCTCCATAGTTCTCCAGACGTACCTCCCTCCATAGTACTCCAGACGTACCTCCCTCCATAGTACTACAGACGTACCTCCCTCCATAGTACTCCAGACGTACATCCCTCCATAGTACTCCAGACGTACCTCCCTTCATAGTACTTAAGACGTACCTTCCTCCATAGTACTCCAGACGTACCTCCCTCCATAGTACTCCAGACGTACCTCCCTCCATAGTACTCCAGACGTACCTCCCTCCATAGTACTCCAGACGTACCTCAATCCATAGTACTCCAGACGTACCTCCCTCTATAGTACTCCAGACGTCCCTCCCTCCACAGTACTCCAAACGTACCTCCCTCCACAGTACTCCAGACGTACCTCCCTCCACAGTACTCTAGACGTACCTCCCTCCATTGCACTCCAGACGTACCTCCCTCCATAGCACTCCAGACGTACCTCTCTCTACAGTATTCCAGACGTCCCTCCCTCCACAGTACTCCAGACGTACCTCCCTCCATAGTACTCCAGACGTACCTCCCTCCACAGTACTCCAGACGTACCTCCCTCCATAGTACTCCAGATGTACCTCCCTCCATAGTACTCCAGACGTACCTCCCTCCACAGTACTCCAGACGTACCTCCCTCCACAGTACTCCAGACGTACCTCCCTCCATAGTACTCCAGACGTACCTCCCTCCACAGTACTCCAGACGTACCTCCCTCAATAGTACTCCAGGAGTACCTCCCTCCACAGTACTCCAGACGTGCCTCCCTCCACAGTACTCCAGACGTACCTCCCTCCACAGTACTCCAGACGTACCTCCCTCCATAGTACTCCAGACGTACCTCCCTCCACAGTACTCCAGACGTACCTCCCTCCACAGTACTCCAGACGTACCTCCCTCCATAGTACTCCAGACGTACCTCCCTCCACAGTACTGCAGACGTACCTCCCACAGTACTCCAGACGTACCTCCCTCCATAGTACTCCAGACGTACCTCCCTCCACAGTACTGGAGTGCGCTTCCCACAGTACTGGAGTGCGCTTCCCACAGTACTGGAGTGCGCTTCCCACAGTACTGGAGTCCACTTCCCACAGTACTGGAGTGCGCTTCCCACAGTACTGGAGTGCGCTTCCCACAGTACTGGAGTGCGCTTCCCACAGTACTGGAGTCCACTTCCCACAGTACTGGAGTGCGCTTCCCACAGTACTGGAGTGCGCTTCCCACAGTACTGGAGTCCATTTCCCACAGTACTGGAGTCCACTTCCCACAGTACTGGAGTGCACTTCCCACAGTACTGGAGTGCACTTCCCACAGTACTGGAGTCCACTTCCCACAGTACTGGAGTCCACTTCCCACAGTACTGGAGTGCACTTCTCACAGTACTGGAGTGCACTTCCCACAGTACTGGATTGCGCTTCCCACAGTACTGGAGCGCGCTTCCCACAGTACTGGAGTCCACTTCCCACAGTACTGGAGTGCACTTCCCACAGTACTGGAGTGCACTCCCCACAGTACTGGAATGCGCTTCCCACAGTACTGGAGTGCGCTTCCCACAGTACTGGAGTGCGCTTCCCACAGTACTGGAGTGCGCTTCCCACAGTACTGGAGTGCGCTTCCCACAGTACTGGAGTGCGCTTCCCACAGTACTGGAGTGCACTTCCCACAGTACTGGAGTGCACTTCCCACAGTACTGGAGTGCACTTCCCACAGTACTGGAGTGCACTTCCCACAGTACTGGAGTGCGCTTCCCACAGTACTGGAGTGCGCTTCCCACAGTACTGGAGTCCACTTCCCACAGTACTGGAGTCCACTTCCCACAGTACTGGAGTCCACTTCCCACAGTACTGGAGTCCACTTCCCACAGTACTGGAGTCCACTTCCCACAGTACTGGAGTGCACTTCCCACAGTACTGGAGTCCACTTCCCACAGTACTGGAGTCCACTTCCCACAGTACTGGAGTGCACTTCCCACAGTACTGGAGTGCACTTCCCACAGTACTGGAGTCCACTTCCCACAGTACTGAGTGCGCTTCCCACAGTACTGGAGTCCACTTCCCACAGTACTGGAGTCCATTTCCCACAGTACTGGAGTCCACTTCCCACGGTACTGGAGTCCACTTCCCACAGTACTGGAGTCCACTTCCCACAGTACTGGAGTCCACTTCCCACAGTACTGGGGTCCACTTCCCACAGTACTGGAGTCCACTTACCACAGTACTGGAGTCCACTTCCCACAGTACTGGAGTCCACTTCCCACAGTACTGAAGTCCACTTCCCACAGTACTGGAGTCCACTTCCCACAGTACTGTAGTCCACTTCCCACAGTACTGGAGTCCACTTACCACAGTACTGGAGTCCACTTCCCACAGTACTGGAGTCCACTTCCCACAGTACTGAAGTCCACTTCCCACAGTACTGGAGTCCACTTCCCACAGTACTGTAGTCCACTTCCCACAGTACTGGAGTCCACTTCCCACAGTACTGGAGTCCACTTCCCACAGTACTGGAGTCCACTTCCCACAGTACTGGAGTCCATTTCCCACAGTACTGGAGTCCACTTCCCACAGTACTGGAGTCCACTTCCCACAGTACTGGAGTCCACTTCCCACAGTACTGGAGTCCACTTCCCACAGTACTGGAGTCCACTTCCCACAGTACTGGAGTCCACTTCCCACAGTACTGGAGTCCACTTCCCACAGTACTGGAGTCCACTTCCCACAGTACTGGAGTCCACTTCCCACAGTACTGGAGTCCACTTCCCACAGTACTGGAGTCCACTTCCCACAGTACTGGAGTCCACTTCCCACAGTACTGGAGTCCACTTCCCACAGTACTGGAGTCCACTTCCCACAGTACTGGAGTCCACTTCCCACAGTACTGGAGTCCACTTCCCACAGTACTGGAGTCCACTTCCCACAGTACTGGAGTCCACTTCCCACAGTACTGGAGTCCACTTCCCACAGTACTGGAGTCCACTTCCCACAGTACTGGAGTCCACTTCCCACAGTACTGGAGTCCAGTCCACTTCCCACAGTACTGGAGTCCACTTCCCACAGTACTGGAGTCCACTTCCCACAGTACTGGAGTCCACTTCCCACAGTACTGGAGTCCACTTCCCACAGTACTGGAGTCCACTTCCCACAGTACTGGAGTCCACTTCCCACAGTACTGGAGTCCACTTCCCACAGTACTGGAGTCCACTTCCCACAGTACTGGAGTCCACTTACCACAGTACTGGAGTCCACTTCCCACACTTCCCACAGTACTGGAGTCCACTTCCCACAGTACTGGAGTCCACTTCCCACAGTACTGGAGTCCACTTCCCACAGTACTGGAGTCCACTTCCCACAGTACTGGAGTCCACTTCCCACAGTACTGGAGTGTGCTTCCCACAGTACTGGAGTCCACTTCCCACAGTACTGGAGTCCCCTTCCCACAGTACTGGAGTCCACTTCCCACAGTACTGGAGTCCACTTCCCACAGTACACTTCTGGAGTCCACAGTACTGGAGTCCACTTCCCACAGTACTGGAGTCCACTTCCCACAGTACTGGAGTCCACTTACCACAGTACTGGATTCCACTTCCCACAGTACTGGAGTCCACTTCCCACAGTACTGGAGTCCACTTCCCACAGTACTGGAGTCCACTTCCCACAGTACTGGAGTCCACTTCCCACAGTACTGGAGTCCACTTCCCACAGTACTGGAGTCCACTTCCTACAGTACTTGAGTCCACTTCCCACAGTACTGGAGTCCACTTCCCACAGTACTGGAGTCCACTTCCCACAGTACTGGAGTCCACTTCCCACAGTACTGGAGTCCACTTCCCACAGTACTGGAGTCCACTTCCCACAGTACTGGAGTCCACTTCCCACAGTACTGGAGTCCACTTCCCACAGTACTGGAGTCCACTTCCCACAGTACTGTAGTCCACTTCACACAGTACTGGAGTCCACTTCCCACATTCATTTAACATTATTGCCACAATAACACTGTATAATACCGAGAATTTGATAAACTCTTGTAAAGGTCTCTTGCTGTATAACATACGGATTTAACGCTTCTCCCTTGATTATAATAATAACTGTAAATGTGTGGGCAGCCAGTGGTTGTTGGTGTCCAGCACTAGTGTGGCGACAGTCACCTAGTATCTAACTCCAACCTTCTAGTGCAGTGTATATATTGCAACGGTAACCTCAAATTATTTGCCTAACCTAATAAATTTACAGTAAATTACTTTACTGTATTGAGATTATATTTATGGTCTAATAGCATCAACATAGAGTTATTAAAGTGTTCAATCTAAAGAGTTAATATTAGGAGGGTTTCCTTATGTTATTTCAGTCGGAATTTTAAAAATAACTAATTACTTAAATAGCAAGGAAAAGTAGTTAAATATTTTATTATGTATTTAATATGTAACTGCACCTTCATTTAAAATACAAGTACAATTTATCCAGTTGATGTTGTGATTATACTAAAAGTAGTCCGTTATATCGAGGTCCTTCATATAGTGAACATTAAAATGGTATAAAATACCGACAGGTTGTTAGGTAAGACACATATGCAACAGTTAGGTATCTTTATTTTGAAACGTTTGGCCAACACAGTAGGCTTCTTCAGTCGAGTACAGAAAGTTGATAGAAGCAGAAGAGACTTGAAGACGATGTAATCAGTCCATCACCCTTAAAGTTTTGAGGTGGTCAGTCCCTCAGTCTGGAGAAGAGCATTGTTCCATAGTATGAAACAATATGGAGATGAAGTGACACTTATGCAACATATGGGAATCTTTATTCAGGAAACGTTTCGCCACACAGTGGCTTCATCAGTCCAATACAAACTGTCAGACACTGCAGCATCATGGGATCTTGTTACAAAGAATTCTTTCAACACTTGTTCAATCTTTGGACGAAGACCTACTTCGACTAGTGGATGGTACCACTATGACCCCGCCTCCGCCTGCTTCGCCTCACCTCACTACAGTATATAAGCCACGTCTACGGCCCTATGCTGTACATTCTACAAGATTGATGGACTGAACACATCGACTCCAGGTTGAGGGACTGATTACCTCATACTCCTCCTCTCCTTACGCCTTCCTCTTTGTATTGGACTGATGAAGCCACTGTGTGGCGAAACGTTTCCTGAATAAAGATTCCCTTATGCTGCATAAGTGTCTCAATCTTCAACGATGCATAGTGTGCTGATGTACGTAACAGTGTTGTACAGTTTGTACTCGCAGTGAAATGGAAAGTTGAGTCCCGTCCCGTTCACCAATAACTCTGAATCCCGACTATCAGAAGAGATAGATGAACCCAGCAGCTAATTGGTATTGATGGATTCACTCAATTATGGTGTGAGTGACGGGCAGTAGCGGGCAGCTAATTGTGACACAGTTGAATTATAGTGACAGCCGACTGTGAGGTGGTGGGTGGGGCCGTCTGTCATCCAGAACTGCTCTGTCATAACTCGATAATAAGCTGACTATGGGGCTGTCAGATGACAAACAGTAATCAGCAGTGATGAAGGCAGATAGCTGTCTTCAGCACTGTCACTCGTTAGTAAGAGCGATAACTGTTGCTGTCGACAGCGGTGACATCTTTTGCTTTTTTCTGCTGAAACATCTACAAACATTAAATGTAATGGCATTAAATGCTATCGTTTGCAGTGACATCCGTGGCGGTTTACTGTAGGGACATCAAGTGCTTTCTGCTGCAGAGGAATACGATGCTGATGCTGTCGGTTGCAGTGACATCTACAGCAGTTAACTCTGGTGACATCTGTAGCTGTTGGTTTATGTTACATATGAAACTATTGATTCCTGTAACATTTATATCTTACAATTCGAGTGAATTTTGTAATTGACAGCAGTGTATCCACAGCAACTCGATGCAGATATTTTTCTTTTACCAAATCGCAAGTAAAAACCTCTACAAAAAATGAAAAAATTCACCATGATTCGTTCAGTTACTGTCTTACTAGAGGCACATAAGACAACACAGTCAGGAAGGCCCTTTAAACTGTTTTATTCCCGCCGCTCCTTCAGAGTGCAGTCACTGTACATCCCACCAATAGGATTCAAGCCATGCTAGCCAGTTTACCATAAGCCCTTCATAAGTGTTGCCTTGCTCACACTCGAACAGCACGTCAGGCCCTTAACTTTACTTGTCTCCACTCACTCTGATCTAACATGCTCACCTGTGACTGTTAGATGCTGATGTTCCAACCACTTAAAACCTCCTTCACCCCATTCCTCTACTCATTCTTTTCACCCCATGTTTATAAACCCTCTTTGGCGTTCCAGTTTGCTCTCTAAATACCCTAACTTCCTCAACAATTTTTCTATTTCACTCTAACACCAAAACTCATATAATAAACCTAAACTGTGCTCAAAATTTGTTACATAATATTCACTCCTCACAGTACTTCTCCACTTCCCTTAGTCTCCTTCTTGCTGCAACGTTGACAACCCATGCCTCATATCTGATAAAAGTGTTGGTACCTCTATACTCCGGTACATTCCTATATTAATCTCCAGAGAGAATATTCTTCCCTTCTACAAATCCCTCAACTTTTCGCCAATCCTTTACCCATCGTTAATGTTATGGTTCACCTCGTCTTACATAGACTCATCTGCCGAAGTATCAACTGATGATGGTCCTGGTGCTTCAGTTTCTTCAGTGTCCTGGTGATGGTCCTGGTGCTTCAGTTTCTTCAGTGTCCTGGTGATGGTCCTGGTGCTTCAGTTTCTTCAGTGTCCTGGTGATGGTCCTGGTGCTTCAGTTTCTTCAGTGTCCTTGTGATGGTCCTGGTGCTTCAGCTTCTTCAGTACCCTGGTGATGGTCCTGGTGCTTCAGTTTCTTCAGTGTCCTGGTGATGGTCCTGGTGCTTCAGTTTCTTCAGTACCCTGGTGATGGTCCTGGTGCTTCAGCTTCTTCAGTGCCCTGGTGTTACAAAAAACGCAATTCTAAAAGCTTAGAGATCTCCAGTGAATACAAGAAAGGACTGCCCTTCTAGCATCCAGCCTGTTACTGGGTTTTCGTAACAAGTAGTCAGTATCCTTGTCCAATTATCCATTAAAATTCAGTATGGTTCAATAGTGCTTTAGGATTACAACTGGTAGGCTACTAACTAGAGAAATTAAGCGTGACTCAAGAAATCGTAATGACACGATTGCAAATAAACCATACCCCCGGCCGGGATTGAACCCGCGGTCATAGAGTCTCAAAACTCCAGCCCGTCGCGTTAGCCACTAGACCAGCTAGCCACAATAAGATTCATCCAACTAGGCTTATTTCTACACCATAGGAAAGTTAGCACAGGCACCTCTGTGACCACAAATGCAAGTTTTTACAGACGAATCTCCAGCTAGCGTGGTCGTGACGACCACGCTAGCTGGAGATTCGTCTGTAAAAACTTGCATTTGTGGTCACAGAGGTGCCTGTGCTAACTTTCCTATGGTGTAGAAATAAGCCTAGTTGGATGAATCTTATTGTGGCTAGCTGGTCTAGTGGCTAACGCGACGGGCTGGAGTTTTGAGACTCTATGACCGCGGGTTCAATCCCGGCCGGGGGTATGGTTTAGAGAAATTAAAATTTAATAAATTTATTAAGTCTAGAGGTATATTATCAAATTAAATTAATTACAGCAATCAAAATAAAATCAATCTCTCGAGTTCAATATTATTGTGCTGAAAGCACATATCACATTTATAATTCTTAAGTACCGTCAGGTACATTAACATTTAATAAGATATTACAAATATGTACAAGTAAGTGTGTGTATGCGTGTAAGTGCTCTTAAGTAGTTAGCTATGTCTCAAGACTCGAATAAGACTTAAACAAGTGACTGACAAAGTCCTCAAATAAACTAACTTCTTGACCGACTGGCAACCCGAACAGTCTGCTTGAACAACGAAAAGAATGCTAAAGCCCAATAGCAATACAACAAGCGACTGCGACACAGAATCAGGAACAAGGAGATAATATAACGACACTAAGTAGGGACCATCTGCAGATCCTCCACAAAAGTTACAAAACTCCCCTACTAGTGAATCTAAGTTCAGCATAGGAAAAGACTCGACTGTGATAATACACAGCAACCAGTACAAGTTAAGTCAGGACCTGATATACTCAGAGTGTCTATGTGACACACAACCTCAGTACAACATCGAAAATCACTAAGTCTATACAAGGTTCTGTGAACAGAGTTCTACAGAACTAACAAGAATAATGAGAAAGACAATCTGTCCAACCACCAAGCGAGTCTAGAGCAGACTGAATGCTTCACGAGAGGTGAGGACACCCCCCTCGATCACGTGATAGCTCCGTGGGTAGCAGTCACCCAGCGAGAAGCCGGCAATATAACGAGCGACAAGCGATAATTACAGTAGTTTGACAATCAAGACTTGAACTGAGCACATATTATGTACATCCTAACAACATAAGCTACGACAAATAACAATATAAGGCAATACATTTGCGATTTAGCTATTATCGCAAATATAAGCAATATAAAATTATATGAAAAGGTAATATACATTATATATACATAATAATCATTGTAACCCATACAGGGGTTGCAACACCTGGTGATGGTCATGGTGCTTCAGTTTCTTCAGTGTCCTGGTGATGGTCATGGTGCTTCACTTTCTTCAGTGTCCTGGTGATGGTCCTGGTGTTTCAGTTTCTTCAGTGTCCTGGTGATGGTCCTGGTGCTTCAGTTTCTTCAGTGTCCTGGTGATGGTCTTGGTGCTTCAGTTTCTTCAGTGTCCTGGTGATGGTCCTGGTGCCTCAGCTTCTTCAGTGCCCTGGTGATGGTCCTGGTGCTTCAGCTTCTTCAGTGTCCTGGTGATGGTCATGGTGCTTCAGTTTCTTCAGTGTCCTGGTGATGGTCCTGGTGCTTCAGTTTCTTCAGTGCCCTGGTGATGGTCCTGGTGCTTCAGTTTCTTCAGTGTCCTGGTGATGGTCTTGGTGCTTCAGTTTCTTCAGTGTCCTGGTGATGGTCCTGGTGCCTCAGCTTCTTCAGTGCCCTGGTGATGGTCCTGGTGCTTCAGCTTCTTCAGTGCCCTGGTGATGGTCATGGTGCTTCAGTTTCTTCAGTGCCCTGGTGATGGTCCTGGTGCTTCAGTTTCTTCAGTGCCCTGGTGATGGTCCTGGTGCCTCAGTTTCTTCAGTGCCCTGGTGATGGTCCTGGTGCTTCAGCTTCTTCAGTGCCCTGGTGATGGTCCTGGTGCTTCAGCTTCTTCAGTGCCCTGGTGATGGTCCTGGTGCTTCAGTTTCTTCAGTGCCCTGGTGCTTCAGTTTCTTCAGTGCCCTGGTGATGGTCCTGGTGCTTCAGTTTCTTCAGTGCCCTGGTGATGGTCCTGGTGCTTCAGTTTCTTCAGTGCCCTGGTGATGGTCCTGGTGCTTCAGTTTCTTCAGTGCCCAGGTGATGGTCTTGGTGCTTCAGTTTCTTCAGTGCCCTGGTGATGGTCCTGGTGCTTCAGTTTCTTCAGTGCCCTGGTGATGGTCCTGGTGCTTCAGCTTCTTCAGTGCCCTGGTGATGGTCTTTGTGCTTCAGTTTCTTCAGTGCCCAGGTGATGGTCTTGGTGCTTCAGTTTCTTCAGTGCCCTGGTGATGGTCCTGGTGCTTCAGTTTCTTCAGTGCCCTGGTGATGGTCCTGGTGCTTCAGTTTCTTCAGTGCCCAGGTGATGGTCTTGGTGCTTCAGTTTCTTCAGTGCCCTGGTGATGGTCCAGGTGCTTCAGTTTCTTCAGTGCCCTGGTGATGGTCCTGGTGCTTCAGTTTCTTCAGTGCCCTGGTGCTTCAGTTTCTTCAGTGCCCTGGTGATGGTCTTGGTGCTTCAGTTTCTTCAGTGCCCTGGTGATGGTCCTAGTGCTTCAGTTTCTTCAGTGATCTGGTGATGGTCCTGGTGCTTCAGTTTCTTCAGTGCCCAGGTGATGGTCCTGGTGCTTCAGCTTCTTCAGTACCCTGGTGATGGTCCTGGTGCTTCAGTTTCTTCAGTGCCCTGGTGATGGTCCTGGTGCTTCAGTTTCTTCAGTGCCCTGGTGATGGTCCTAGTGCTTCAGTTTCTTCAGTGCCCTGGTGATGGTCCTAGTGCTTCAGTTTCTTCAGTGCCCTGGTGATGGTCCTGGTGCTTCAGTTTCTTCAGTGCCCAGGTGATGGTCCTGGTGCTTCAGTTTCTTCAGTGCCCTGGTGATGGTCCTGGATCTTCAGTTTCTTCAGTGCCCTGGTGATGGTCCTGGTGCTTCAGTTTCTTCAGTGCCCTGGTGATGGTCCTAGTGCTTCAGTTTCTTCAGTGCCCTGGTGATGGTCCTGGTGCTTCAGTTTCTTCAGTGCCCTGGTGATGTTCCTGGTGCTTCAGTTTCTTCAGTGTCCTGGTGAATGTCCTGGTGCTTCAGTTTCTTCAGTGCCCTGGTGATGTTCCTGGTGCTTCAGTTTCTTCAGTGTCCTGGTGAATGTCCTGGTGCTTCAGTTTCTTCAGTGTCCTGGTGAATGTCCTGGTGCTTCAGTTTCTTCAGTGTCCTGGTGATGGTCCTGGTGCTTCAGTTTCTTCAGTGTCCTGGTGATGGTCCTGGTGCTTCAGTATCTTCAGTGCCCTGGTGATGGTCCTGGTGCTTCAGCTTCTTCAGTGCCCTGGTGATGGTCCAGGTGCTTCAATTTCTTCAGTGTCCTGGTGATGGTCCTGGTGCTTCAGTTTCTTCAGTGTCCTGGTGATGGTCCTGGTGCTTCAGCTTCTTCAGTGTCCTGGTGATGGTCCTGGTGCTTCAGTTTCTTCAGTGTCCTGGTGATGGTCCTGGTGCTTCAGTTTCTTCAGTGTCCTGGTGATGGTCCTGGTGCTTCAGTTTCTTCAGTGTCCTGGTGATGGTCCTGGTGCTTCAGTTTCTTCAGTGTCCTGGTGATGGTCCTGGTGCTTCAGTTTCTTCAGTACCCTGGTGATGGTCCAGGTGCTTCAATTTCTTCAGTGTCCTGGTGATGGTCCTGGTGTTTCAGTTTCTTCAGTGTCCTGGTGATGGTCCTGGTGCTTCAGCTTCTTCAGTGTCCTGGTGATGATCCTGGTGCTTCAGTTTCTTCAATGTCCTGGTGATGGTCCTGGTGCTTCAGTTTCTTCAGTGCCCTGGTGATGGTCCTGGTGCTTCAGTTTCTTTAGTGTCCTGGTGATGGTCCAGGTGCTTCAGTTTCTTCAGTGTCCTGGTGATGGTCCTGGTGCTTCAGTTTCTTCAGTGCCCAGGTGATGGTCCTGGTGCTTCAGCTTCTTCAGTGTCCTGGTGATGGTGCTGGTGCTTCAGCTTCTTCAGTGTCCTGGTGATGGTCCTGGTGCTTCAGTTTCTTCAGTGTCCTGGTGATGGTCCTGGTGCCTCAGCTTCTTCAGTGTCCTGGTGATGGTCCTGGTGCTTCAGTTTCTTCAGTGTCCTGGTGATGGTCCTGGTGCCTCAGCTTCTTCAGTGCCCTGGTGATGGTCCTGGTGCTTCAGTTTCTTCAGTACCCTGGTGATGGTCCTGGTGCTTCAGTTTCTTCAGTGTCCTGGTGATGGTCCTGGTGCTTCAGTTTCTTCAGTGTCCTGGTGATGGTCCTGGTGCTTCAGTTTCTTCAGTGTCCTGGTGATGGTCCTGGTGCTTCAGTTTCTTCAGTGTCCTGGTGATGGTCCTGGTGCTTCAGTTTCTTCAGTGTCCTGGTGATGGTCCTGGTGCTTCAGTTTCTTCAGTACCCTGGTGATGGTCCTGGTGCTTCAGTTTCTTCAGTGCCCTGGTGATGGTCCTGGTGCTTCAGTTTCTTCAGTGTCCTGGTGATGGTCCTGGTGCTTCAGTTTCTTCAGTGTCCTGGTGATGGTCCTGGTGCTTCAGTTTCTTCAGTGTCCTGGTGATGGTCCTGGTGCCTCAGCTTCTTCAGTGTCCTGGTGATGGTCCTGGTGCCTCAGCTTCTTCAGTACCCTGGTGATGGTCCTGGTGCTTCAGTTTCTTCAGTGTCCTGGTGATGGTCCTGGTGCTTCAGTTTCTTCAGTGTCCTGGTGATGGTCCTGGTGCTTCAGTTTCTTCAGTGTCCTGGTGATGGTCCTGGTGCCTCAGCTTCTTCAGTGCCCAGGTGATGGTCCTGGTGCTTCAGTTTCTTCAGTGCCCTGGTGATGGTCCTGGTGCTTCAGTTTCTTCAGTGCCCTGGTGATGGTCCTGGTGCTTCAGTTTCTTCAGTACGCTGGTGATGGTCCTGGTGCTTCAGTTTCTTCAGTGTCCTGGTGATGGTCCTGGTGCTTCAGTTTCTTCAGTGTCCTGGTGATGGTCCTGGTGCTTCAGTTTCTTCAGTGTCCTGGTGATGGTCCTGGTGCCTCAGCTTCTTCAGTACCCTGGTGATGGTCCTGGTGCTTCAGTTTCTTCAGTGCCCTGGTGATGGTCCTGGTGCTTCAGTTTCTTCAGTGCCCTGGTGATGGTCCTGGTGCCTCAGCTTCTTCAGTACCCTGGTGATGGTCCTGGTGCTTCAGTTTCTTCAGTGTCCTGGTGATGGTCCTGGTGCTTCAGTTTCTTCAGTGCCCTGGTGATGGTCCTGTTGCTTCAGCTTCTTCAGTGTCCTGGTGATGGTCCTGGTGCTTCAGCTTCTTCAGTGCCCTGGTGATGGTCCTGGTGCTTCAGTTTCTTCAGTACCCTGGTGATGGTCCTGGTGCTTCAGCTTCTTCAGTGTCCTGGTGATGGTCCTGGTGCTTCAGCTTCTTCAGTGTCCTGGTGATGGTCCTGGTGCTTCAGCTTCTTCAGTGTCCTGGTGATGGTCCTGGTGCTTCAGTTTCTTCAGTACCCTGGTGATGGTCCTGGTGCTTCAGCTTCTTCAGTGCCCTGGTGATGGTCCTGGTGCTTCAGTTTCTTCAGTGCCCTGGTGATGGTCCTGGTGCTTCAGCTTCTTCAGTGTCCTGGTGATGGTCCTGGTGCTTCAGCTTCTTCAGTGTCCTGGTGATGGTCCTGGTGCTTCAGTTTCTTCAGTGCCCTGGTGATGGTCCTGGTGCTTCAGTTTCTTCAGTGTCCTGGTGATGGTCATGGTGCTTCAGTTTCTTCAGTGTCCTGGTGATGGTCCAGGTGCTTCAGCTTCTTCAGTGTCCTGGTGATGGTCCTGGTGCTTCAGTTTCTTCAGTGTCCTGGTGATGGTCCTGGTGCTTCAGTTTCTTCAGTGTCCTGGTGATGGTCCTGGTGCTTCAGTTTCTTCAGTGTCCTGGTGATGGTCCTGGTGCTTCAGTTTCTTCAGTGTCCTGGTGATGGTCCTGGTGCTTCAGTTTCTTCAGTACCCTGGTGATGGTCCTGGTGCTTCAGCTTCTTCAGTACCCTGGTGATGGTCCTGGTGCTTCAGTTTCTTCAGTACCCTGGTGATGGTCCTGGTGCTTCAGTTTCTTCAGTGCCCTGGTGATGGTCCTGGTGCTTCAGTTTCTTCAGTGCCCTGGTGATGGTCCTGGTTCTTCAGCTTCTTCAGTGCCCTGGTGATGGTCCTGGTGCTTCAACTTCTTCAGTGCCCTGGTGATGGTCCTGGTGCTTGAGCCTCTTCAGTACCCTGGTGATGGTCCTGGTGCTTCAACTTCTTCAGTGCCCTGGTGATGGTCCTGGTGCCTCAGCTTTTTCAGTACCCTGGTGATGTTCCTGGTGCCTCAGCTTCTTCAGTGTCCTGGTGATGGTCCTGGTGCCTCAGCTTCTTCAGTGTCCTGGTGATGGTCCTGGTGCCTCAGCTTCTTCAGTGCCCTGGTGATGGTCCTGGTGCCTCAGCTTCTTCAGTGTCCTGGTGATGGTGCTGGTGCTTCGGCTCCTGAGTTAATAAGGTTATGCACGTTTATTACTTTGGTAAAATTGATGGTGGGTTGGGCAAATAGTTTTGTTAGTCTGAGAAGAACTTGCCTGGTATGAGCCAGTAGGCCTGCTGCAGTGTTCATCCATTCTTATGTTCTTATGAATCTCTCGAAAGAACTGTTCCATCGTCGAAGAGCAATTGTGAGAACTCCGCAGAATTACAGATTCATTATCACTTAATCTCACACCTCTCCGAAACACCCTAACGTTTACATTTTTCACTCTTGACTGGAAAACAATTTCTCCCTCTATCTCTTACATAACCTAAGTTGAGCTTCATACTCAGCGAACTCAATACCTGGTACCTGTATGACTGCAGGTACAGGAGAGTCCCAGCTAGAGGACTTACAACTGGTGAAGTGACAGGGAGAAGCCGTATGACTCATTTTCAATTCCTCCAAGTGTGAAATCATCACAACGATGCAAGAAGTAATTACAGCTCTGCAAACAATCCTTCCTGAAGCCTCAACTACCACCCCGTCCAAGAGCACCCTCTTGGGAGCACAGATGAGCCATCAGGCCATCGACACAGTCCTCAAGGACAAACTGAATGACCTGAATGGAATGGGGGAGAGAATAAGTGATCTTGATGCCCATGATGCCTTGTATCTCCTCACAAGGTGTCTTACCCTACCAAGACTCACTTACTTCCTGAAGTGTGCACCTTCCTTCAACAATCCAACACTCCTGCGACCTATCTTTAGAAGGCACTGAATCTGTCGCTGGAAAATCATCAATCAATCAAGTGCCTCTTCCAGTGCGGCTGGGAGGTATAGGGGTGCGCAAGATACATATAACATTACCTGCATTTCTGTCTTCGTGTATGGCTTCCAGTAAACTAGTAAAGGAGATTTTCCCCGAACCCTTCAGATGTGTTGTAGCTCACAATACAAAGTTCATCGAAGCAGTCACGCAGTGGAACAGCCTTGAAGATTCTTCAAGCAGACCAGTTCCTCCTAGAGAGGAAATATAAACACATATGCAGTATAATGTGATCCTTTATTGACTACGTTTCGCCCACACAGTGGGCTTTTTCAAGTCACAAACAGAACTACCTGGGGTGGAAGGTACGCGAGTATTTATAGTCAGGTTCAGAATGCTGAGGTCAGGTGGAGAATGCTGCATCTGATGATGTACCGAGTGGGGTTATAGAGTTTAAAATCTTGGGTAGCTTGGAAGGGAGATTGGATAAGTTTGTGAGCAGACTTTCTGCAGTGTTCTTCCATTCCTATAGTGATGAAGAAGTTTCTTCGCAAGTGGTTCAGTTATGTTAAAGAAGCCACTATTCTGGTTGAAGTTGTCGGATATAGAGATAAACGATGATTCCAGGATTCTTCGGTATTGAGTGTTGTCTTCCTCCTAGAGAGCACAAACAGTCCCACTGGGACAAACCGATCATGGAAAAAATTACGAACACAGTGCTCAACAACGCTTCAGGAAAGGGCAAAGCTCGTCTCCTAGCAGTGAAGGCACCATATTCAGGAGTTTTCCTGTTAGATGTTCCTAGTTCCTCCCTGGGCACTCGATTTGACCCACCGACCATTCAGATTGGTATAGCTCATCGCCTAGCTGCCCCCATATTCACTGAACAGAGGTGCATATGCAGGGCTGGGCGTCACCTGATCCATTTAGACTACATGGTCTCGTTTGTCATACATCAGAAGGGAGGTATACAAGACATGAGAAAGTCAACGAAATCATCAAGAGAAGTCTTGCCACAGCCCATTGCCTCACAGAACAAGAACCCCAAGTAATGAGATCTGATAGAAACTAAAAGCGTCCAGATGGAATCACTATGCTATCGTGGAAGGATGGTAAGCAGACTGCATGGGACTACACCTATGCTGCCATGTTGGCGGACACGTACTTGACATACTCTGAAGCAGAAGTGGGTGAAGCCGCCAGCTACAGGGAGACACAAAAGATCAACAAATGAAGGGCTGCCACCTTGCTATAACCTCATCTCGGTAGGGTCGATGACCCTTGGAGAATAGGGCATGTGTGCTCTAAAATTCCTGAAAGATTTAAGTGAAAAACTCATCATGGAAACCAGAGACCCCAGAGTGACCTGCTTCCTATTTCAGAGACTCATCGTTGCGATCCAGAGGGAAAATTCCTGCAGTATTCTGGACACACGGCCCACTGCCAGGGAGCTGGATGAAGTATTTGAGACACGGGCCCTGAGATATAGTTCACGTTGTTCTCCTTCCCATTGTGTCTTTGCTAACGTATTTTGTTTATAAATAAAGTTCACATAGAATATACGGAGTAGTAAAAGAAAATATTCAAACAGCTCTGGTGAGAATCCTGATTTTTTTTTCTGAAGTACGTTTATTCTCTTCTCTGTGGATAAGTGTCCCCAGTACAGTTGTACAGGTGGTACCTCCCTCTCTCTCTCTCTCTCTCTCTCTCTGTCTCTCTCTCTCTCTCTCTCTCTCTCTCTCTCGCTCTATATATATATATATATATATATATATATATATATATATATATATATATATATATATATATATATATATATATCACGTAAATCTGAACGGAACATAAACAATTATTTCACAACTAACCAATTTATATTCTTAAATAATTGAGTAAAAAATAGAATTCTCATCAACATGACAACTGCGGCAATGATGGGCGGCGAGTGTGGGCGTGGGTGGGCGTTGGTGGGCGTGGGTGGGCGTGGGTGGGCGTGGGTGGGCGGGGTCTTTTACTTCATCTTTATGGTTATGGTAGTGGGGAGTGTGGGTGGGTTAGTGGGTGGACTGATTGGTGGGTCGTCCAGAGCACAGCTCGTTACCACCCACTCTCTCACTCTCACTCTCTCTCACTCTCTCACTCTCTCACTCTCTCTCACTCTCACTCACTCTCTCACTCTCTCACTCTCTCTCACTCTCACTCACTCCAGGGTGTCAACACTGTCACCATCAGAAGTGTAGGACAGAGCAGAAATATTACACATAAACAGTCAATTGTCACGACTCGGTAAGTGACTGGGGGAAGACCAGCAAACACACACACACACGCACGCACAAGTGGCCTTAGTAAGTACGTACATTAGTAAGTAAGTTTTTTTAAGTGCAGGTAACATAAACACGATTATTATATATAGTAATATGCGTGTCAGTTATCTAGAATGACCCCAAAAAAAGCCAGACGAAGTGACCTGTTTGTTTCCATTGGAGTCCTTGTGGTGCCAGTATTCTGGACGACATCCAGACAGGAGTCCAAGAGCTACTGACCAGTTTCTCTGACCAGTATGGTATGTAAAGTTCTGGAGACAATTGTAAAGAGTGATCTAGTGGAAAGCAGAGAGAGAGAGAGAGAGAGAGAGAGAGAGAGACTTAGGCTAAAGAAAATTAGCAGAAATTCACGGAACATGAATTATAACGAAATTAGACACATGTTTAACATGTGTCTAACATGTGTCTAACATGAAGAGGTAGAGGAGATTCTGTAGACGCATATTTACCTCGTATGTCAGTGGTATCTAATACCGACAAGATGGTATCTCTATTTTGTAGACGTTTCACCATCCAGTGGCTTCATCAGTACAATATAGAAGACTGAACAGGTGTAAGATGAGGTAATTAGTCCCTTAGCATAGATGCAGGTGTTCACTACCGTGGGACTGATTACCTCATCATCTCTATCTACAGTCTTCTGTATTGTCAGTGTTATATACGACTGACATACAAGGTAAAACAAGAAGAGAGGGATGAAGGTATCTTTCCTGTAGACAGAGAAACATCTGACATTGTACCTCACCAAATATTAATAATGAGGAACTTGAATAAAAAGACAGAAATGATTGGAAAAGTGTGAAAGTGGCTGAAGAAGAATATAATAGAGAAGACATAGAGAGTAAGACACGTGTGCCAGTGTTAGGTGTCATTAATATCGGAAACAGTGGCAGTAGACACTACCTCCTGTGTTGAACTCTCCTTAGTATTCCACTGAAAAAATTTGCTGAGCCGGCGAAACCTGTCGTCAGCAATAAAATCCAAGTGATGCCCATATAAAATAATAATAATAATAATAATAATAATAATAATAATAATAATAATAATAATCTCTATTTCTACAAGTACGTGACACACCTTATACAGGTCTAATTGACATCACTGACACACTATACAGAAAGTCACTGGTTATGCAGAGCATTTCTGGCAACTTAGGCTAATCTTGTCCCCCAGGATGCCTCCCACAACAGTTACCTAACACCCAGGTACCTACTTACTGATAGGTGAACGGGGGCAGCAGATGAGAGGAAAAATGCCTAATTAATGATACAGAGAGCATTACTCAGGGACGAAGAGTCAAAATAAGGTAACGAGTGGCGTCTAACAAGGTTAGTTACTGTGTCTGCTAATGTTCATAATATATTTAAAAATCCTCTGACTTGACTGAATCATATGAGTCTATGTTTATTTATAATTTGAAGTTGTCGAGGAAGAAAAAATAGTGGAAAATTTGAATAAGCTGAATGAGGGGTCAGAAAAATGGCTCTTGGAATTCTATTGTAGTGAATGCCTGATAATGAAGAGCTAAAGAGAGAGAGAGAGAGAGAGAGAGAGAGAGAGAGACAGATCAGGAATGAAGATGGTGTAGAGCAAAGCTGACAATAACACAGAATGATAAAGACCTTGGATAATACTGGCAACAAATATATCATCTCTGGAATTAATAAACCAGAAATACTAGCAGCACACTCTGGGCTTGATAACTACGAAGCAACTTCCAGGATCCTCAACACAGAAACATTTAGAGCACTCTACAGAAGTTATGTAGGGTTTACCACGGAGTGAGCAGCCTCACAGTGGAATCCCAGCGGCTGACAGTCTATCAGCAACATACAGAAATTGATCAATGTTTTCGAACAGGATGTGTCGTAGCTCCGTAGAAAACGAAACCAAGAGAGACTTTAAGAAATTCATCTGATGACTCTAGAAGCATGGAGAGTAAGGGGGAGATATGATCACGATATAAACATTCAAGAGAATAATCAACAGAGCAGATAAGATGGACCCAGATGGAAGCTAATAACACTATTAAACCAGAGAGGATAGAGCTGGGCGAGGCTCCTCAATTATACCCCATTCGCAGCTTTGCCGGTAGGTATGACAGAGCCCAGGAACTGGAGTCTAGGAGATATCCGAGGAGCCAACCCTGCAGACTGTGTGTGCACTGATATAAATGGTTAAAATGATAACCAGAATTTTTCAAGTGGTGGACTGGTAAGCCAGCAGACCTTGGTCAGATGACCAAAATCTCCGGTTGTAGGTCATCATATGACTAAGACCCCCGTCAGGAAACACTTGTCCTGTTTCCTGACAAACTTTACCTAACCTAGCAGACTTTGTCAGGAGCAGTGTTTCAACTCCAGCAAATACATCTCGGTAAGTACAAATCCATGAGTATACACACACACACACACACAGGGAGATTGACCTAGTAGCGACCAGTGAAGATGCGGGGCCAGGAGCTTGGACTCGACCCCTGCAACCTCAACTAGGTGAGTACAACTAGGTGAGTGCACACACACGGCGCAGCGGTCAGAGTGTAGGGGCAACAAGACTCCCAGAATTTTGGTGTTTTTTAGTGTATGTTTCAGCTGTTAGCAGAAGCCAGTGATGGTGACTGGATCAGTGAACAACCCAGCAAGTCACAACGTAGTCTTAAAAATGGAATAGGCGAGAGGAAGACTGAAATTTCAGGAAATTTCAGTGCCAAAGCCTATTGGTGGCCTAGCAGGCACCTGCTACCACAGAGCTAAAATAGTCAACTTACACGGACAAGTAAACCCAAAGTCAGAAAGTCAAGTGTAAGTCACTTTGGGTAGTGAACTGTGAGGAAGCATATATGAAGTGCAAAAACATAAACAAACAAAAGAAAGTGAAAACAAAATAAAAGTATCAGTGATGGTTGGCACTTGACCTCCAGGAAGTGGCACTGCCATAGTCAGGTGTCATAAATAAGATTAGTGCAACTTATCATAGGAGCAAAGTGTCTGTAAAGGAATAAGGAGACTACCCACAACAACGGAGCAGAGCGAGCAACCATGAAACCACCTCTCTACCAGACGCTCGTAATATTCACCTTGTTGGGGTTGCAATAGCACGAATCTCTGCATGCTGGAAACTAAGGGTCACTCATTCTTGAAAGCTATCAGAATTAGAGAAAATAGAATTTACTAGCACTAAAGAGCATTTATTAAGGTGTAGGGAAGTTAAGTCAGGGCGTGTCGGCAAGCTAGGCTCTACCACTACAACCACCACAAGTGCACATCCAAACACACACACATACATATGCACACACGCAAGCACACACATACATATGCACACACGCAAGCATACACATATATACGCACACACACACGCACACATTTTTCTTCAGGCACTTGTAGAAGCAGAGAGTAGATTGAGTATCATTGTCTGGAATGTTGGCTAAGGAGGAGTAAGTGAGGAGGGTTATTTTCTGGGCACACTTTCACTCTCACACACACACACTAGGTACCTAGGAATCTAGGAAGTAAGAATTCTAGGAAGAAGGATAAACATAGAGGAACTAGTGTGTAGGCAGTTGGGTCAGCATCAGGACAAACTCAGGCCAGAGAACCACATGTACACATGAACAATTCAAACATTCTGAGTGCCCATATGCATGCATAATGCACTCACACATTCGTGCATGTACTCAAGCACAAAACTAATGTGCACACAAGCACACACGTACACACATGTATATATAACCACTTACAGGCGAATTGACACCTCACTGTGACTTGACAGTTCCCAACCCATTCCCTTTCCTAGACCTCTCTCTCTTTCTCTCTTTTCCTTTCTGATATCACCTGTTTACTGTGATCTTATTAGAGAGTTTCGAGCACGCAACAGGGATGGCCACATTCGTGCACACAATGGGTGTGTGGGATCACATATGCCCCCAGCAGAGAGCAGCCCACAGCCTCCACAGACAGATGACAATTCCAATGGCAACCTCCTCACTTGCGATAACCTTCTGTTGGCATTCAAATCCACTGCTAGCAGTACACTATCCTACATCCCTAAAGCGGCTCGCCCATATGCAGCAGGAAAATACACAGACCTTCTTAAGCAAGTGAATAGAGGTTCCACCAACTTAGAAGCCCGAGGCACCATCCAAGCATGGCGCAACCTACTCATGTTCGGCAATGTCTGTCTTGCAGTTCCTGAAAGACGAGGCAAACTGCTAACCACGTCAGTTATCAAGGCAGTGCACAACTACCCATGAACGGATAATTGTGTCTCTCTGCCCCATCATCGCAAGAACCAAAGAGGTAGACCCAAGAAAAGTCCCACCGGAAACGAGAAAATCTGTGCATAGGTTAGCAAAAAAATCGAAGAAGGTAACACAGTGGGAGCAATAAGAATAATTACGAGTGACGACACTGTAGCCCCCAAGGATGAGACCACGGCCCAAGCACTAAGAGACAAGCATCCAACCAGGGACACCATAACCATCAACGACAACCCTGAGAAAGACCCCATCACTGAACAATTAATTCTGCCAGAATCGGAAGTCTATAAGGTGATCGTGTCATTTCCAGCAGCATCTGCAGGAGGTTACACTGGAATTCGACCTCAGCACCTCAAAGAGATGGTAAATCCAGTACTCGGTGAACCTGCATCAATTCTTCTCATCGAGTTAACAACTTTCGTCAACAATTGCCTGGCTGGGCGAATCCCAGAAGAAATTAAACCTTTTTTTTTTGGAGCCTCACTATGTACTTTGAAGAAGAAGGATGGGGGAATCAGACCCATTGCGGTTGGAAACACTCTTCGCTGTCTCGTTGCCAAAGCAGCAGTGAGAAACATTCGCCAAGAAGCTGCCACTTAACTCCAGCCACACCAACTGGGCTTTAGGGTCTCTCAAGGAAGTGAAGCCACAGCTCATGCCGCAAGGGCCTACATCAGGGACCTACCAGAAGACAAGGCCATAGTCAAACTTGATTTTAGAAATGCCTTTAATATGGTGAAGAGAGATGCTGTCTTGCCAGCTCCTCGGGATTGGTTCCCCAGTCTTTTTTCTTTCATTTCAGCCGGTTACAGCAAACCCTCAATTCTTTTGTTTGGGGAACATGAAATTCAATCATCAGAGGGTGTTCAGCAGGGTGACCCACTCACTCTACTTCTCTTCTGCTTGGCAGTAAAAGAACTAACTTCCAGCTTACGCAGTGAGCTCAATATCTGGTACCTGGATGAAGGCACTCTGGCAGGTACCGAAGAGCCCCTGGTGGGGGACCTACAACTGATGAAAACACAGGGAGAAGACTTGGGACACATCCTCAATCCATCTAAGTGTGAAATCATCATAGCAAACCTGGAAACAATCAATGCTGTGCGAAGAATCCTCCAAAGAAATCTCTACTACCACTCCGTCCAACAGTACCCTCTTGGGAGCACCGCTGGGTCACCAGGCCATCGACACTGTCCTCAAGGACAAATTGAATGACCTGATGAGAATGGAGGAGAGAATAAGCGATCTTGATGCCCATGATGCTCTGTATCTCCTCACAAGGTGTCTTACTATGCCAAGACTCACTTACTTCTTGAGGTGTGCACCCTCTTTTGACAACCCAACACTCGACGAATATGACGCACACCTGAGATCAACTTTAAAGAAGGCACTGAATTTGTCACTAGAGGATCAGCAATGGGATCAGGCAACCCTCCCAGTGTGATTGGGAGATATAGGGGTGCGCAAAGCAATGCATGTTGCTTTACCTGCTTTTCTGTCTTCGTGTTTGGCTTCCAGTACATTAGTCAAGAAGATAGTTCCCGAACGCTTGAGAGACGTGGTAGGAGCTCAAGACCCCAGGTTTACTGAAGAAGCGATTCGGTGGGACACCCTTACAGATTCCTCCAGTAGACCAGCTCCTCCCAAAGAGCACAAACAGTCCCACCGGGACAAACCGATCATGGAAAAAATCGCCAACACAATGCTCTCCAATGCTTCAGGAAAGGACAAAGCTCGTCTCCTGGCAGTGAAGGCACCACACCCAGGAGATTTCCTGTTAGCTGTTCCCAATTCCTCCCTGGGCACCCATCTCGACCCACAGGCCATTCGGATTGGTGTTGCTCTTCGCCTAGCCACCCCCATCCTCACTGAACATAGGTGTATTTGCGGCAGGGCGACAGCTGATCAATTCGGATTTCATGGTCTCGTGTGTCACACAGCTGAAGGGAAGTATGCCAGACATGAGGAGGTCAATGACATCATAAAGAGAAGCCTCGCCACAGCCCGTTGCCCAGCTCAACGGGAACCCCAAGTACAGAGGTCTGAAGAAAGTCAAACGCGTCCTGTTGGAGTCACTATGCTACCCTGGAAGGATGGAAAGCAGAATGCCTGGGACTACACCTGTGCCGCCACATTGGCAGACACCTACTTGCCATACTCCATAGTGGAAGTGGGTGGAGCTGCCAGCCACAGGGAGACCCAGAAGATCCGAAAATGTGAAGACCTTCCCCCTTGCTATAACTTCATTCCAATAGGGTCGGAGACCCTTGGAGCATGGGGCAAGTGTGCTCTAAAGTTCCTCAAAGAGCTTGGTGAAAAGCTCATCATAGAAACCAAGGACCACAGGGCGACCACTCCGTCTTTCAGAGACTCAGTGTTGCGATCCAGAGAGGAAATGCCTGCAGCATTCTGGGCACACAGCCCACCGCCGGGGAGCTGAACGAAGTATTCGAGATGTAGCTCTGAGTTACCTATGTTGTTTTACTTTCCATTGTATTTTTGTGAATGTTTGGCCAATGTATTTTGTCTTTAAATAAAACATACTTGAAATATAGGGGGTGGTAGGAGAACATTCTCAAACAGCTTCAGGGAGAACCTTGAGTTTTCCCTGAAGCAAGTTTATTCTTTTCTCTGAGGATGAGGGTTCCTAGGACAGTTCTAGAGGTGGTACCTCCCTATATTATATATATATATATATATATATATATATATATATATATATATATATATATATATATATATATATATATATATATATATATATATATATATATATATATATAAACCAAGAGAGAGAGAGAGAGAGAGAGAGAGAGAGAGAGTGAGAGAATGAGAAAGTTTTTCTTTTTCGGGAGAAGAGAGAGAGAGAGAGAGAGAGAGATGGGGAGAGAGAGAGAGAGAGAGAATATTTTCTTCTCCTACCACCCCCTATATATTTTTTATTCTATGTGAGAGAGAGAGAGAGAAAGAGAGAGAGAGAGAGAGAGAGAGAGAGAGAGGGAGGGAGGGAGAGAGAGAGAGAAATATATGTAAATGGTGGGTCAGAGGGGAAGTCAAAGGCTCAGGGGATAAAAGGAAGATGGTCCTGGTAAGGAAGAATGGATGGATGAGCAATGTAAAAGGCTGGATCAAGAGTAGGAGAGCAACTAGCTGAGCATCCTGCAAAAATGGAGATGAGGATGGAGGAAGAGAAGAAGGAATTGGAGTCACAAGCTAAAGCTGCAGAACTCAGGATCCAGGCCCTAGAATATGAGGTAAATATGCTGAACTGAGTTACAGGGCTGTTGCCCAGAGAAGATATGGCATCTGAAGCAGGTTCACCCCTATTAAACTAGGAGCCCAATGGAAAGGAAGGAGATAAGATTTATGCTAATGCCTATCAGTCCATCAAGAGCTGTTAGGAGCAGGGATAGCAGTAAAAGAGGGAGGAGAAGGTAGAGAAAATGACAGGTAACATGCACAGGCACGACCGTGTCACCAAGAGTTACAGGAAAAATAAGAGAGACAGTGGCTATGTACAAACAGGATCCAGTGACACTGAGGGAAAAGGCAATGGGAGGAGGAGAGGGAGAAGTCAGTGTTTATTCATGGGCTTCAGGAGAGTGAAGGGAGAATGCATAATGAAAGATGGCGAGAAGAAAAACAGGAGATTGAAAACATCATCAAAGAAATAGGCAACGAGGTTATGACTGAAACAGTAAATTTTCTGAGAATAGGAGAGTATTTGAAGGGGAGAAGTTGGCTAGTCAAACTGATTTTCAAGACATATATGGTGCAGAACAGAATCCCGTAAGAGAAACCATGGCTGAAGGAATCATCAACACAAAAGAGTGTTCCTAGATCATGAGAGAACAAGAACAGACTGACAGCAGCTGAGGGAGAAGAGAGAAATGATAGGGGCTAGGAAGAGAGACAAGGACAGAGTCAGCAAAGACAACCAGACTACCAGTCCCCTTACCATCACAGACCCCCAGAATACAATGTTGGAGAGGAAACTGAAGGTATTGTACACCAACACTAATGGAATAAAGAACAAGTGAGAGGAGTGGCATGAAAGAGTCAAAGAGGCATCACCGGACATCATAGCTCTCACCAAAACCAAGCTCACAGGAATGATAACAGATGCCATCTTTCCAATGGAATATCAGATCCTGATATACAGTAAGATGAGCAGGAGAGAGGAGGTAGAGAAGCAAGAGACTACATAATAGGAACACTCAGTTTGGAGGTTCCAAATGGTAACTGCAGTGATTTATAACAAACCACAGAACAGCAGGAGGCCAAGGCAAGAATATAATGAGAGTAACAGAGCGATGGTTGACACATTGGCTGAAGTGGCCAGAATGGCTCGTGCGAGCAGAGCAAAGCTACTGATTGTGGGTGACTTCAGTTACATAGAAATTGAGTGGGAGAACTTGGAGCCACATGGGGGCCCAGAAACATGGAGAGCTAAGATGATGGAGGTGGTACTGGAAAACCTCATGTACTAACACGTAAGGGACACTACCAAAGAGAGAGGAGAGGATGAACCAGCAAGACAGGATGTGCCATATAAAGTGTATATTACAATTTATTTGGCATGTCACACTCCGATGCAGGCTACCTCCCATCCGGCAAACCGGATGCTAAGGGCTTAACGATCAGTAGGGTGCCAATAGTTAAATTAATGCTTTGGTTCATTCACCAATCACAAGCAAGCCCAACAAAGCTGAAGCAACGTGGCTCACTTGCGGGAAGCTTTTGGCAGACTTGTCTACCAGCTGTTTGATTACAGTGCACTCTCTCTGGCATCTGTCACTGTCATACACTTATTATTATTATTATATCTGTACATAGTGAACATATTTGTATATAGTGGGTGAAGGCAAAATATACATTACAGTCTACTGCTGAGTTAGTTTGCTCCAATTCCCATTACGACCACATCACAGACCATTCAGTACCTGTGTTTGCAATATGGGGAATTCTGTCTCGGAGCTGGAGCTAGAGCTAGTCTTGGTTTCGGTCAGATTGCATCTCTATTGCCTTTTGTATTGCCTGTCTGTCTTGCTACTGTTCGTGTATCCTGCAAGTCATACTGTGCTATTGATGTTTGTTGCATACATTGTAAACAGTGTGTTACAGTGGGTTATGCAACCAACATGGGTGAGGTGGTTGGTGTCTGAATATACTCTCCCAAATCTGCCCAAACTATCTCTACAGCGTTGCTGGCAAATTGCTCATTTCATTAACATACAATACCAACAAACTCTCACTGCTGCACAGCACAGCTTCGTGACATTATTCATATCAAATTAAGGATTGACGCAACTATGGCTCACCAAACTGAGGTGTCTCCCACTACAGAAGCTATTAATTGCCGATCTCTGCTTAGGTTCCTTCATAATGTTTCGAGAGCTAACACCAACTCAATCAAACCAGCAGTCTCGTGAAGCAGGTGGTGCACCAGGTTTGTGTCAGGACGAGTCAGCTTCATTGGCACTTGAGTTAGCTAAACTCAATCTCAAAACAACCTGAGAGCAGCGAGCATTTGATAAAGGGGAGTTTGATAGAGAGAAGGAGAGGAGGCAATTTAAGCAGACTGTGGGTGATTACTTTAGCTTGCAAAAAGCAGCACCGTTAGCACCCCGCTTTATTGAGTCTCAGCCTGAACAGTTTTTTGAAAATTAGGCTCGGGCACTGAGGTAGCCTGGGGAGCATTGGGCAGCACTGCTGCATACTGCATTGTACAGCAAAGTGCAGGAGTTCACAACTGTTTTAAATAATGAAGAATTTGCTGATTATCGGGTTGTTAAAACAACGTTTCTTGGAGCAGATCAGTGTATTCCTGCCAACTACAGGAGGGAATTCAAATTGTGCAAGCATCAGCTGGGTCAGTCTCATGTAGACTTTGTAAGGCAGTAGAAAAAACTTCACCAAGTGGTATAAGGTGAGTGGTGTCGCCAACTTTAGTAATCTAGTGCAGTTACTTATGGTGGATAACCTGCTGGTATCTATTGGACCAGAGGTTAGAGTCTTTCTTGAAGATCATTCGTTGACCACTGCATTGGAAGCCGCCAGGCTGGCTGACATTTTTGAGGCTAACAGCTCCTTGTCCGAGCGGTATAATCTTTCTTCCCAACAGCCTGGCATGAATAGAGATCGTCAGAGACGAGTCCCTGACTAGAGGACGAAGTGTCAGGATGAAAGTAAACTACCACATCAACCAACTAAGTCATCTGGTGAGCAACAACATCAAACTCTCGGTCAACTTGGTGAACGACAACCTCAAACTCATGGTAAACATTGGTGAACAATGATGTCAGTACACAGAGTGGCACCAGCCACAAAATCAACATGGAGCAAAGTAAAATATGAGATAATCTGTTTCCGTTGTCATAAATCTGGTCAATGTCAAGTCCAACTGGTCAGTTAAGCCCCAACCCTTAGGGGAAATCAGCATCCTCCCTTTTGAGATGAATCAGAAAAAAAGTAGAGTGTGGTATGGCCCCCATACTACAGTAAATGCCACATCTTCCTTCAGGAGAATGGGAAAAAATTGAAGAAATAACTTTTATGGATACCAGGGCTTATTGTTCCTTATAAGAGATGGAGTACTCCCCCTCTCTGAAAGAATGTCATTGCATTCCTCCATTCTCTTAGAAGCATTTGAAGGAGCTGCATTTTCTGTCCCTTTACTTAAAATATATGTGCATAGTAAATATACAGGATATTTGACTGCAATGGTTTCAAGTTGGAAAAATTCAGATTCAGGAAGGATATAGGAAAGTACTGGTTTGGTAATAGAGTTGTGGATGAGTGGAACAAACTCCCGAGTACAGTTATTGAGGGTAAAACGTTGTGTAGTTTTAAAAATAGGTTAGATAAATACATGAGTGGGTGTGGGTGGGTGTGAGTTGGACCTGACTAGCTTGTGCTGCTGGGTCTGGTACAGTACTCCATCCTTGAGTGGGGATGACCAGACTGGGTGGGTCATTGGGATAATCCAGGGGGTGGGTCATTGGTCTAATCCGAGGAGAGGGGACATGGACCTGCTCCGCATGGGTCAGTAAGCCTGTTGCAGTGTTCCTTCTTTCTTATGTTCTTATGTTCTTATGTGTTTCTGAGGGATTCCCTATGAAAGATGCAGTGTTATTGCTGGATAATAACAGATAATAACAGATTTATGGGACCCATGCAAATCATAAGTAAAATTTCTGATGTAAAGTATGTAGTAGCTCGCATTGATAAACCCTCAAAAAGTAAAATTTACCACATAAATCAGATAAAAATATTTAATAGTCCACATAAAACCCCAGTAATGACTCTGTCTTCTGCTTCTGTAGACGACCATGGTTCCTTGCACACCATTTCAGAAATTCAAGTTAAGCTTCCTAATTCTGTCCTCAGGGACCTTAGCCCATTAGTAATGGGGCTGTCTAAAAATTAAATAATATGTCTAACTGCCTTCTTATAAACATACCCTAACATATTTTTGGATGTCCCAAAAACATGTACCCTGGGATATTATGATGTAGATGTTGGAAACACTAAGCCTCTTAAACTCTTTCCCTATAGAGATAATCCTGAAAAACAGAAGCTACTTGAGCAGGAGGTAGCATTTCTGTTAGAACACGATTAGTGGAGGAGTTATCCAGTTCGTGGACTTCACTGTGTATCCCTGTTAAGAAGTCTGATGGAGGTTTTCGAAAGTGTACATACTACCATAAGGTGAATGAGGTCACTATTCCAGATGCCTACCCTCTGCCATGTTTGAATGATATAATGAACTTTGTGGGTAAGGTTACTTTTGTTTCCAAACTACTAGACCTCCTTAAAGGTTTCTATCCGGTATCTTTGACAAATAAGGCAAATAACATTTCTGCCTTTGTAATTCCAGGAGGTCACTATATAGTGACCCCATTCGGAATGCGGAACTCACCAGCAATGTTCCAGAAGCTGATCCATCACGCCATTAAAGGACTTGAAGGCACAGCAGCTAATCTAGATGATTTAGTAGTGCTTCCGATACCTGGGACCAACATATTTTCCGACTTAAAGATCTCTTTGAAAAGTTTAAGAGTTTCCAGTTAACTGTTAATTTGTGTAAGTCATTCTTTGGCCAGTCTACTATTACATTTTTGGGCCAGAAAGTAGGTAGTGGTAAAATACCCCGTAAGTTTGCTAAAATTCTTGCCATTAAGAATTACCCAGTACCTCATGACAGAAAATCCCTCCAGCATTTCTTAGTGATGGTAGGTTTCTACTGACGATTCTGTAAGAACTTTGCATATGTTGTAGCCCCCCTAACCTCACTTACCAGTCAGAAACAAAAATTTCAATGGAACCCAGAGTGCCAAGAATCATTTAATAAAGCCAAACGGCTACTTTGTACTGTACCCATTCTCCTGTCTCCCAAGTTTTCAAAACAATTTGTATTACAGGTTGATGCATGTGAGTCAGAGGAAGGGGCAGTACTCCTACAAAAATCTGGGGAAGAGTGGTTGCAGCCTGTTGCTTACTTCTCTGCCAAGTATCACCCTCACTAAAGGGCTTACGGCACCATTGAGAAAAATGCCCTAGCTCTGATACTTGCACTGGAATATTTCGAGGTCTACTTGAGGCAGTCGTCCCAGGTGGTCACAGCCTACAGCAATCACAATCCCCTTGTCTACCTCAGCACCATGAAAACCATAACACATCTCATGAGATGGAGTCTCATGCTTCAGCCTTACAATATTAGGGGCATACATATTGCTGGCAAGGAAAATGTGCTGGAAGATTCGCTTTCCTGTGTTTAATTTAGGTTAGGATGTGTTAGGGACCATATGGGTAGCTTAGCTTTTTTTTTTGATGGCGAAGGGACATTCTGCTGCTATCCACAGGTGTCTTGAACCAATGTTAGTACCTACTGTCTACTGCCTTCCTTTAGGATAGAGTTTGACTTTAAGTCTCAAGAAAATCTGAGCCCTATCTAATGAGTTAGATGGTTGCTCAGTGCCATGGCAGAATGCTACCCATGGAGGTGGAGGCCTAGTCCTGGTTATTAGAGCCCTTTTTGGGTGGAGGTGTGGCATATCAAGAATATAATACAATATATTCCACATACATCACACTCCAATATAGGCTGCCTCCCAATCAGTGAACCAGGTGCCAAGGGTTTAACAATCAATGGGGTACCCATCGTTAAATCAGTACCTTGGTTTATTGACCAATCACAGGAAGCCACCAAAGCTGAAGCAACGTGGCTCACTTACAGGAAGCTTTTGGCAGACTTGCCTACCAGCTGGTTGAGTAAAGTGCATTCTCTTTGGCTTCTGCTTTGCCATCTATCTCTGTCATGTGCACTTATTATTATTCTCTCTGTACACAATGTACATATTTGTATGTGAATGAATGCAAAATATACTTTATAGTCTACTTCTGAGTTTGTTTGCTCCAATTCCCATTACGACCAGGTCACAGGACATTCAGTACCTGTGTTCGTATTACTGGACCTAGTATTCACCTTGAGTAGTGCATATTGAGGACATCACATATGAATGATCCCTTGGGCCAGAGACCATGTGGTTCTGAGCTTCGAATATGCAGTATAATTACGAGTGGAGAGGGAAGCAGGATGGGCAGGACAAACGATGCCAAACTACAAGAGAGGGGACTACAGAAGCATGAAGAATTTCCTGCATGAGGCTCAGTGGGACAGAGCACTGGCAGGGAAGTATGTAAATAAGATGATGGAATAGTGTTCACAGACTCTAGAAAGACGGAGAGATGAGGTACACCATCAAGTGTTGGACACAATACATACAACCGAGGAAGAAGTGAAGAGGCTGCTATGCGAGCTAGATTCCTCAAAGGCGATGGGGCCGGATAACATCTCTCCATGGGTTCTGAGAGAGGGTGCAGAGGCACTGTGTGTGCCACTAATAACAATCTTCAACACATCATCGAAACAGGGCAACTACCTAAGGAATGGAAGACAGCAAATGTAGTCCCAATTTTTAAAAAAGAAGACAGACACGAGGCACTAAACTACACACCAGTGTCACTAACATATATAGTATGCTGGAAGACTAGGCAGGTATAACAAAGAAAGCACTGCAGTGGATCACAGAATACCTGTCAGGAAAACATCAGCGAGTCATGGAACGTGACGAGGTGTCAGAGTGGCCACTTGTGATGAGCGGGGTTCCACAGGGATCATTCCTAGGACCCGTGCTGTTTGTTGTGTATGTGAAGGACATGACGGAAAGAATAGACTCCAAAGTGTCCCTGTTTTCAGATGTTGTGAAGTTCATGAGAATGACAAATGGATCTGGACAGGCTGCAGGCCAGGTCCAGAATCTGGCTGATGGAGTTCAACCTCACCAAGTGCAAAGTGAGGCGCACATCAAACAAATAACTGCTGCACCATACTAGTAAACAAAAAAAAAAACAGCATTCCGACATCTCAATAAGGAATCATTCAGGACCCTGTATACTGTGTATGTCAGGCATATATTGTTGTATGCTGCACCAGTTTGGTACCCACACCTAGCCAAGTATGTAAGGAAATTAGAGAAAGTGCAAAGGTTTGCAACAAGATTAATCCCGGAGCTAAGGGGCATGTCCTACGAGGAGAGGTTAAGGGAAATCTACCTGACGACACTGGAGGACAGAAGAGATAGGAAGATATAACGACATATAAAATACTGAGAGCAATTGACAAGGTGGACAGAGACAGGATGTTCCAGAGATGGAACACAGCAACAAGGGGTCACAGTTGGAAGTTAAAAACACAGATGAATCACAGGGATGTTAGGAAGTATTTTTTTCAGTCACAGACTTGTCAGGAAGTAGAATAGTGTGGGAAGTGATGTAGTGGAGGCAGGATCCATATATAGCTTTAAGAAGAGGTATGAAAAAGCTCATGGAGCAGGAAGAGTGACCTAATAGCAACCAGTGAAAAGGCGGGACCAGGAATTGTGACTCAACCCCTGTACACACACATACACAGGCGGGGCCAGGAGCTATGAATCGACCCCTGCAACTACAACTAGGTGAGTACAACTAGGTGAGCACACACACACGCACATACACACACACACACACACACACACACACGCTCCAGTAAGGGCTAAAAGTAGACCACCTTCCTGCCTCTGCTAAAAATATAGGAGAGTAAAGGATCATTGGCCCATTTTTTACTCCCGAAGAGCACTCCAGGGAGCTTTAGGGAGCCAGTTCCCGAGAGGGACTAGACGAAGATGAGGGAGCAGAGAGAAGAAGAAGAGACGAAGGAGAAGAATGATGAAGACCGGGAAATTAATGTTTATGCTAACCTAACCAAACTTGAAAAAGGCGAAAATTCGTGGCTGGTAAATTGAATATATGAAACAAACATGAAAAAGGAAACTGCAGACGACGTATCGCCCATCCTTGGACCATTATCAAATTATTAAGATGTAAATCGACGTTTTGACCATTCTGGGACCATTATCAGGTTAACAAGTTGTCAAATGCTAAGTGTGAAAGAGCGATCGAGACATCGTCAGGGTTGACATTTAATATGAACGTACAGGCAGATGTGGCGGTAGACGTGAATTCAGGGGCAGAGTGCAAAATTTTTAGAGATCCTAAAATTGAAGTTGAAAAATTATGGAAATTTAGGTTTTCTTACTAAAAAATAGTGCAAAATTCTGGCAACATGTTGATGCAATCACCTTGTTTCTATCATATTTCAAAATATGTTTTTTTTCAAAAATGTAATTTTCAAATTTTTGTTGTCATCAACAGGACATGTTGGCAATTAGTGTTTTTATTTTTTTTTTTACTCCAAAAATTACCATTGTTATGATTGTTTCATTCAAAATACTCAACATAAGAACATAAGAACATAAGAACGAAGGAACACTGCAGAAGGCCTACTGGCCCATGCGAGGCAGGTCCAAGTCTCCTACCGGCTTAAGCCAATGCACCCAACCTAGTCAGGTCAGGTCACATTGACTTAAGGGAGGAACACGGCAACCGACCTGGTAGCACAAGCTATCAGGTCCAACTCACACCCACCCACATCCACTCATGTATTTATCCAACACAAGCTATCAGGTCCAACTCACACCCACCCACATCCACTCATGTATTTATCCAACACAAGCTATCAGGTCCAACTCACACCCACCCACACCCACTCATGTATTTATCCAACACAAGCTATCAGGTCCAACTCACACCCACCCACATCCACTCATGTATTTATCCAACACAAGCTATCAGGTCCAACTCACACCCACCCACACCCACTCATGTATTTATCCAACACAAGCTATCAGGTCCAACTCACACCCACCCACACCCACTCATGTATTTATCCAACACAAGCTATCAGGTCCAACTCACACCCACCCACACCCACTCATGTATTTATCCAACCTATTTTTAAAGCTACACAACGTTCTGGCCTCTATAACTCTATAACATGGCGAAGTTCTGTGAGGACTAATGTGAAGAGCACAGAGTTGTTGCTGCTCAGTCGCCTCTGGGATGTCAACAATGATGGAGCTTTGCAACACGTTCAAATTTGGCTTTCTATGTCCATAGATTTTTCTAAAAACATAATTGTGAGTAAGTCAGGAATAAGTTATTGACATTTGTTTTTTTTTTTTTTTTGCAAAGAGTAATAATAGGAGTGTCATGATTTTTCCACACAATGTTGCTGAATGATGGTTCTATTAATATTCAGAGGGGTTTTGCAATATGTTTTGCAATTTTGTGTTTATTGACTCTTATTCTCCCAAAAAATGCCCCCCCACCTAAAAAAAAAAACACAAATTTCAAAAATTTTTATAATGCAATCTATTGACATTTCTCGCAAAAAAATGAAATTTAGATAATCTAACTCTCTATCTTTCATCTGATGCTGACTAGAACATTGTACATCTTACCTATTTTGTAGGCCAGGGAGGGTTTTATGATGAATATAATTTTGCAATATCTTGCAACTTTGCAACATAAAGTCCATGCACATAAGTGTGTAGGATGCAAACTGCTTTGTAATAACAGCATAAAGTTACATTTGATAGTGGACCAAAAGAAAAATAACCCCAGAAAATGTCCCTACACCCCGACGTAGATGTGAAGGAAGCTGTATATAAAGCTGCATAACTAACTCTGTCGTTAGAACCCACAAAAGGTACCTATTTACTGCTAGGTGAACAGGGGTAGCAGGTGTAAGGAGACCTGTCCGTGTGCCTGGCCTAGAAATCGAACCTGGGTGCCTTTGGTCGTGAACCGTTAGGTATACCATGTTAGACGCTGTTGGTAGAAGTACAATACATAGTGTCAGGAAGTAGGTACTGGTGAATGAACAAGATAAGTGGAAGTAGGTACTGGTGAAGGAGTAAGATGAGAGGAAGTAGATACTGGTACGGGGACAAGACAAGAGGAAGTAGGTACTGGTGAAGGAGCAAAATGAAAGGAAGTAGGTACTTGTACAGAAACACGACAAGAGGAAGTAGGTACTGGTATAGGACCAAGACAAGAGAAAGTAGGTACTTGTGAAGGAACAAGACAAGAGGAAGTAGGCCCTGGTGCACAAGAGAGGAAGTAGGCCCTGGTGCACAAGAGAGGAAGTAGGCCCTGGTGCACTAGAGAGGAAGTAGGCCCTGGTGCACAAGAGAGGAAGTAGACCCTGGTGCACAAGCAAGACATGAATGAATCTGTAATGATACCTGATGACATACGCTATATGACGCTAATATTCTCACCGTGTATAAGAAAGTAGGTACGCAGAGTGTAAGGCATCTAACTACCCAGAGAGGAGAGATGCATTCTTCGGGAGATCACAGTGTGGTGTGATGGTGACTCTTGACTGAGGGTGAAAACTACCCAATGACTCTCCTTTCTTTCTCTCTCTCTCTCTCTCTCTCTCTCTCTCTCTCTCTCTCTCTCTCTCTCTCTCTCTCTCTCTCTCTCTCTCTCTCTCTCTCTCTCTCTCTCTCTCTCTCTCTCTCTCTCTACACACAACGGTGTTTATAGAGATAGGTTAAGAATTCCTACCTTCATATATAAGCTAAGAGTTATACGTACCTCGGCACATTTAGAAGCCTTCTCAGCATTGTTCCCATTTGATTTTTATTGATAGGAAGCATGCAAGTATGTTGCTATGCTGTATGAACATGTTCTATACTCGAGACTTTCTAGTAGTGAATGATTACTGATGACGTGATGTCCTTGAGAAAGAATCAGTATAGTTGCTGCTTGCTGCCCATCTTGTGGTGTAGAAACTCACTTCTCGCTATCCTCGGAGCGGAGCCAAGTGTGGTGCTTTAACAATATTGGTCTTGGACATAACAGTAAAGCCACCAACGTCTTTTCGGTGTTAAAGTCTCTGCTGAAATAGAGATCTATCCAGGCTGGGTCCAGACGGGAGATGAGTCATCCTACTGTGTTCTCTATTCTGTCCAGATGTCGTAAATGAGACGGGGCAGGCAGGCTGTCCATGACAGTGGAGCATACTCAGGGTGTGAGTGCACTTGTGCCTCGTACAGAGCTAAGCAGCATCTACTGTCGAGCAAGAACGAAATACAACGTAATTCTTCACAGACATTTTTGAATCAAATTTCACCCACTCATCCCCAGGTACCAACATTTTCCCGGCCACTCTTATCATTGCTCCAGAAAAATGTCATCGTTTACCCCAGGCTGATATAGTTGTAGTCAGGTGATTGATGCAGCTTAGAACAGCTGGCATTTCCTCTCTTGGATAAGTGAATGTCAGGGTACAGTCGTGTGCATAGTCATGTGATTTTGGGATGAGTTGAAGAAGGTCATTGAAATAGACATTCAACAACAATGACACAAGTACACTTCCCTGTGGAATACTTGTATCAAAATGTTCCTACTCTCTCACTGAGAACTACTCTTAATTACCCTGAAGGTAATTAATCACTGAGGAAACATAGTGCAGAGCCGGAGACTCCTTGTGTTTGCAGCTTTGACAAGAGTCCCTGGTGCCATACTCGGTCGCAAACCCACTAATGGCCAGGGCTACGACACAGCTGACTCTAGATTCATCCAGTGACTTGTGCTATATAGTAGAGAGAATTAACAGCAGATCAGCAGCAGAGTGACCTTTTCTGAAGTCATACTGACAGTCACAAAGAAGTAAGTGGTTGTCGAAAAACTCTGTCATCTGCCGAGAGATTACTGTCTCAAGAATCTTGCCAGTGACTGACAGGAGTGACACTGGTCTGAGGTAGTTGATTTCCCCTCTGCTGTTCTTTCTGTCTCTTTCCACAAAGAAGACCATTTACACTGTGTTAGGCAGTGCTAGTTGGAGGTGCTACTAGCTGGTCTACACATCTCAGCAGTCTTGGGCTCAGCTTATTTTCACCAGTGACAGTGTTGACATAGCTCTCTCTCTCTCTCTCTCTCTCTCTCTCTCTCTCTCTCTCTCTCTCTCTCTCTCTCTCTCTCTCTCTCTCTCTCTCTCTCTCTGAGCTTGGTGCTAGACTCTCACCTTCAAACACTACATGTATAAGTCAGTGTTAGACAACACCCTACATCCTCTCTCTCTAGCGTCTAGACGTTCAGTAATTGATACAGGAGCAGCAGGTACAGGAGGAGGACGACCACGACGGAGTGGAAGAAGACAAGGAGCAAGACGAGAAGACAAACAAGGAAAAGATGAAGAGATTGAGAAATAGGAAAAGGAAGAGAAAGAGGAGGAAAGGAAAGAAAGATGTAACTTCCTTGTGAGATAAACACATATTAAGGAGCGATCCCTGACACTGACCATCTCCTGTTTGACACAGGGAAGGCAAGACTAGGGAAGGGAGAGAGAGAGAGAGAGAGAGAGAGAGAGAGAGAGAGAGAGAGAGAGAGAGAGAGAGAGAGAGAGAGAGAGAGAGAGAGAGAGAGAGAATAAAGGGAAGGGGAGAGAGCACAATGAAAGAAAGAGAGGGGAGAGGCTGTCGTCACCAGCTGTCACATCAACACAAACAAAGCACATATATTGGCTCTTCAGAATTTATCTCCTGCTCATTCTCTGGCGCTCATGGTGCACATATTGAGTGCACATGTGCGTGCACCAGTAGAAATGAATAAATTTTTTTTTTGCAAAGATTGCTTTGACAAAGATTGTTTTGGCTAACGTAGCTTCGTAAAGATAGAGTTTTCATAGATAGATAGATAGATAGTACCCTCAAAATAATGGAAACATCTATTATGATAGACAGCTGACACAATGATAGCCTTAACAGACTGGCTTAAATTATATCAACGCTAAAGAACATCCTTACACTGTTTAACATTAGCAACTTAAAAAGTGAAGAGTGATTTGGGCGAATCAGAGTAGACAGAACTGAATCAGAGTAGACAGAACTGAATCAGAGTAGACAGAACTGAATCAGAGTAGACAGAACTGAATCAGAGGAGACAGAACTGAATCAGAGGAGACAGAACTGAATCAGAGGAGACAGAACTGAATCAGAGGAGACAGAACTGAATCAGAGGAGATAGAACTGAATCAGAGGAGACAGAACTGAATCAGAGGAGATAGAACTGAATCAGAGGAGACAGAACTGAATCAGGGAAGGCAGAACTGAATCAGAGGAGACAGAACTGAATCAGAGGAGACAGAACTGAATCAGGGAAGGCAGAACTGAATCAGAGGAGACAGAACCGAATCAGAGGAGACAGAACTGAATCAGAGGAGACAGAACTGAATCAGAGGAGACAGAACTGAATCAGAGGAGACAGAACTGAATCAGAGGAGACAGAACTGAATCAGGGAAGGCAGAACTGAATCAGAGGAGACAGAACTGAATCAGAGGAGACAGAACTGAATCAGAGGAGACAGAACTGAATCAGAGGAGACAGAACTGAATCAGAGGAGACAGAACTGAATCAGAGGAGACAGAACTGAATCAGAGGAGACAGAACTGAATCAGAGGAGACAGAACTGAATCAGAGGAGACAGAACTGAATCAGGGAAGGCAGAACTGAATCAGAGGAGACATAACTGAATCAGAGGAGACAGAACTGAATCAGAGGAGACAGAACTGAATCAGGGAAGGCAGAACTGAATCAGAGGAGACAGAACTGAATCAGAGTAGAAAAACTGAATTAGAGGAGACAGAACTGAATCAGAGTAGACAGAATTGGATTAGAGGAGATAGAACTGAATCAAATGAGACAGAACTGAATTAGAGGGGTTAGAACTGAATCTGAGGTGACAGATCATATCACAAGTGACCGATCTGAATCAGAGTAGACAGAAATGAATTAGAGGAGATTGAATTGAATCAGAGGTGATAGAACATATCAGAGGTGATAGAACTGAATCAGAGGTGATAGAACTGAATCAGAGGTGATAGAACATATCAGAGGTGGCAGAACTGAATCAGAGGTGATAGAACTGAATCAGAGGTGACAACTGAATAAGAGGAGATAGAACTGAATCAGAGGTGATAGAACTGAATCATATGTAACAGAACTGAATCAGAAGAGACAGAACTGAATCAGAGGTGAAAGAACTGAAACAGAGGAGATAGAACTGAATTAGATAAGATAGAATTGAATCATATGAGACAAAACTGAATGAGAGGAAACAGAACTGAATCAGAGGACACATAACTGAATTGGAAGAGACAGAATAGAATTTGAGGAGATAAAACTGAATCAGAGGAGACAGAACTGAATCAGAGGAAACAGAACTGAATCAAAGGTGTTTGAACTGAATTAGAAGAGACAGAACTGAATCAGAGGTGATAGAACATACCAGAGGTGACAGAACTGAATCTGAGGAGACGGAATTGAATCAGAGGTGACAGAACTGAATCAGAAGAGGCAGATCTGAATCAGAGGTGACAGAACATATCGGAGGTGAGAGAATTGAATCTGGGGAGACAGACTGAATCATAGGTGATAGAATTATGGTAATACTATAGCAGTACTACGTAGTACTATGGTAGTACTATGGTAGTATTATGGCAGTTCCATGATAGTGCTATGGTAGTACTATAGTAGTACCATGGTAATACTATGACAGTAATACAGTAGTACCATGGTAGTGCTATAGAAGTATTGTGGTAGTACTATGGTAGTACCATGATAATACAATGGTAGTACCATGATAATACAATGGTAGTACCATGATAATACAATGGTAGTACCATGATAATACAATGGTAGTACTATGATAATACAATGGTAGTACCATGATAATACCATGGTATTACTATGGTAGTACCATGATAATACAATGGTAGCACCATGATAATACAATGGTAGTACCATGATAATACAATGGTAGTACTATGGTAGTACCATGATAATACCATGGTAGTACTATGGTAGTACCATGATAATACCATGGTAGTACTATGGTAGTACCATGATAATACCATGGTAGTACTATGGTAGTACCATGATAATACCATGGTAGTACTATGGTAGTACCATTATAATACCATGGTAGTACTATGGTAGTACCATTATAATACCATGGTAGTACTATGGTAGTACCATGATAATACCATGGTAGTACTATGGTAGTACCATGATAATACCATGGTAGTACTATGGTAGTACCATTATAATACCATGGTAGTACTATGGTAGTACCATGATAATACCATGGTAGTACTATGGTAGTACCATGATAATACCATGGTAGTACTATGGTAGTACCATGATAATACCATGGTAGTACTATGGTAGTACCATTATAATACCATGGTAGTACTATGGTAGTACCATTATAATACCATGGTAGTACTATGGTAGTACCATGATAATACCATGATAGTACTATGGTTTTACCATTATAATACCATGGTAGTACTATGGTGGTACTATGATAGTACCATGGTAGTACTATGGTAGTACCATTATAATACCATGGTAGTACTATGGTGGTACCATGGTAGTACTATGGTAGTACCATTATAATACCATGGTAGTACTATGGTAGTACCATTATAATACCATGGTAGTACTATGGTAGTACCATGGTAGTACTATGGTAGTACCATGGTAGTACTATGGTAGTACCATTATAATACCATGGTAGTACTATGGTAGTACCATTATAATACCATGGTAGTACTATGGTAGTACCATGATAATACCATGGTAGTACTATGGTTTTACCATTATAATACCATGGTAGTACTATGGTGGTACTATGGTAGTACCATGGTAGTACTATGGTAGTACCATTATAATACCATGGTAGTACTATGGTAGTACCATGGTAATACTATGGTAGTACCATTATAATACCATGGTAGTACTATGGTAGTACCATGGTAGTACTATGGTGGTACTCACCTCCACAATAATAGCTACAAATGTTACTGTTATTGCTAACTTTAACAATATTGATGCCATTGGTAACAACAGTCTTGCAAATAATAGCAGGAATGTTGCTCCTGATGTCACTGTTGTGGCTTCACTGTTGCAAGGGATTTGTTTTCGTTATTTCAGATGTAATTGCTTTTCTTTGAATTGTTTCTGTTGATGATACGACCTTTCCCTGTTTATTTTTTTCTGTTGTTTGTTGCTACTGTTGTTGCTGTTTTTCCTCTTGTTGTAATTCTTCATTGCATTGCTTTGTTGCTACTGTTGTTGTTTATGTTAGTAGTTATTGTTATGTTGCTATTGTTATTATGTTGCTACCGTCGTTATGTTGTTATTGTTGTTGTTTTGTTGTTACTGTTGTTTTTTTTGTTGTTAATGTTGTTTTGTTGCTACTGTTGTTGTTTATGTTAGTAGTTATTGTTATGTTGCTACCGTCGTTATGTTGCTATTGTTGTTGTTTTGTTGTTATTGTTGTTATATTGCGCTGTTGTTGCTTTGTTGTTACTATTGTTATATTGCTGTTGTTGCTGTTTTGTTGTTACTGTTGTTATGTTGTTGTTGTTGTTCTTTTGTTGTTACTGTTGTTGTTTTGTTGGTAGTTATTGTTATGTTGCTGTTGTTATTATGTTGCTTTTGTCGTTGTTATGTTCCTACTGTTGTTGTTTTGTTGTTACTGTTGTTGTTTTGTTGGTAGCTATTTTTATGTTGCTGTTGTTATTATATTGCTACTGTTGTTGTTCTCATGTTACTGTTGTTATGTTGTTACTGTTGTTATGTAGCTACTGTTGTTTTTCTCTTGTTACTGTTGTTATGTTGCTACTGTTGTTGTTCTCTTGTTACTGCTGTTATGTAGCTACTGTTGTTGTTCTCTTGTTACTGTTGTTATGTTGCTACTATTGTTGTTCTCTTGTTACTGTTGTTATGTTCCTACTGTTGTTGTTCTCTTGTTACTGTTGTTATGTAGCTACTGTTATTGTTCTCTTGTTACTGTTGTTATGTTGCTACTGTTGTTGTTCTCTTGTTACTGTTGTTATGTTCCTACTGTTGTTGTTCTCTTGTTACTGTTGTTATGTAGCTACTGTTATTGTTCTCTTGTTACTGTTGTTATGTTGCTACTGTTGTTGTTCTCTTGTTACTGTTGTTATGTAGGTACTGTTGTTGTTCTCTTGTTACAGTTGTTATATTGCTACTGTTGTTGTTCTCTTGTTACTGTTGTTATGTTGCAACTGTTGTTGTTCTCTTGTTACTGTTGTTATGTTGCTACTGTTGTTGTTCTCTTGTTACTGTTGTTATGTTGCTACTGTTGTTGTTCTCTTGTTACTGTTGTTATGTTGCTACTGTTGTTGTTCTCTTGTTACTGTTGTTATGTTGCTACTGTTGTTGTTCTCTTGTTACTGTTGTTATGTTGCTACTGTTGTTGTTCTCTTGTTACTGTTGTTATGTTGCTACTGTTGTTGTTCTCTTGTTACTGTTGTTATGTTGCAACTGTTGTTGTTCTCTTGTTACTGTTGTTATGTTGCTACTGTTGTTGTTCTCTTGTTACTGTTGTTATGTTGCTACTGTTGTTGTTCTCTTGTTACTGTTGTTATGTTGCTACTGTTGTTGTTCTCTTGTTACTGTTGTTATGTTGCTACTGTTGTTGTTCTCTTGTTACTGTTGTTATGTTGCTACTGTTGTTGTTCTCTTGTTACTGTTGTTATGTTGCTACTGTTGTTGTTCTCTTGTTACTGTTGTTATGTTGCTACTGTTGTTGTTCTCTTGTTACTGTTGTTATGTTGCTACTGTTGTTGTTCTCTTGTTACTGTACAGTCTACAATATAATTCCATTCTTGATTAATGCTTGTGACGAAAGTTAAGTGACATTAAGTTGTCTTTACCAGAACTGTAAGTTCCCAGCACTGGCTGGACACTGCCTGGACACTGGCTGGACACTGCCTGGACACTGCCTGGACACTGCCTGGGCACTGGCTGGACACTGGCTGGACACTGCCTGGACACTGCCTGGACACTGGCTGGACACTGGCTGGACACTTCCTGGACACTGGCTGGACACTGGCTGGACACTGGCTGGACACTGCCTGGACACTGGCTGGACACTGCCTGGACACTGGCTGGACACTGCCTGGACACTGCCTGGACACTGCCTGGACACTGCCTGGACACTGCCTGGACACTGCCTGGACACTGGCTGGACACTGGCTGGACACTGCCTGGACACTGCCTGGACACTGGCTGGACACTGGCTGGACACTGCCTGGACACTGGCTGGACACTGGCTGGACACTGGCTGGACACTGCCTGGACACTGCCTGGACACTGCCTGGACACTGGCTGGACACTGCCTGGACACTGCCTGGACACTGCCTGGACACTGCCTGGACACTGCCTGGACACTGCCTGGACACTGGCTAGACACTGCCTGGACACTGACTGGATACTGGCTGGACACTGCCTGGACACTGCCTGGACACTGCTTGGACACTGGCTGGACACTGCCTGGACACTGCCTGGACACTGGCTGGACACTGCCTGGACACTGGCTGGACACTGCCTGGACACTGCCTGGACACTGCCTGGACACTGGCTGGACACTGCCTGGACACTGCCTGGACACTGCCTGGAGACTGCCTGGACACTGCCTGGACACTACCTGGACACTGCCTGGACACTGCCTGGACACTGTCTGGACACTGCCTGGACACTGGCTGGACACTGCTTGGACACTGCCTGGACACTGCCTGGACATTTCCTGGACACTGCCTGGACACTGCCTGGACACTGCCTGGACACTGCCTGGACACTGCCTGGACACTGCCTGGACACTGGCTGGACACTGCCTGGACACTGCCTGGACATTTCCTGGACACTGGCTGGACACTGCCTGGACACTGCCTGGACACTGCCTGGACACTGCCTGGACACTGCCTGGACACTGGCTGGACACTGCCTGGACACTGCCTGGAGACTGCCTGGACACTGCCTGGAGACTGCCTGGAGACTGCCTGGACACTGCCTGGAGACTGCCTGGAGACTGCCTGGACACTGGCTGGACACTGCCTGGACACTGCCTGGACACTGGCTGGGTAGTCACTACCAGCATCGTGAACGGTGAAGAGGATTGACCACAACGCGGGAATTCTTAAGGGAAGTCATAAGAAAGAGAAACATCGGTAGACTATATTAAGGTAGTGTAATAATATTGGTAGAATTAAGAACATAAGAACATAAGAACGAAGGAACACTGCAGAAGGCCTACTGGCCCATGCGAGGCAGGTCCAAGTCTCCTACCGGCTTAAGCCAATGCACCCAACCTAGTCAGGTCAGGTCACATTGACTTAAGGGAGGAACACGGCAACCGACCTGGTAGCACAAGCTATCAGGTCTAACTCACACCCACCCACATCCACTCATGTATTTATCCAACCTATTTTTAAAGCTACACAACGTTCTGGCCTCTATAACGGTACTTGGGAGTTTGTTCCACTCATCCACAACTCTATTACCAAACCAGTACTTTCCTATATCCTTCCTGAATCTGAATTTTTCCAACTTAAAACCATTGCTGCGAGTCCTGTCTAGGCTAGATATTTTCAGCACACTATTTACATCCCCTTTATTTATTCCTGTCTTCCATTTATACACCTCAATCATATCCCCCCTAATTCTACGTCTTTCTAGAGAGTGCAGATTCAGGGCCCTTAGTCTATCCTCATAGGGAAGGTTTCTGATACATGGGATCAACTTTGTCATCCTCCTTTGTACATTTTCCAGAGAATTTATATCCATTCTGTAATAAGGTGACCAAAACTGTGCAGCATAATCTAAATGAGGCCTAACCAAGGATGTATAGAGTTGAAGAACAACCTGAGGACTCCTATTATTTATGCTTCTTGATATGAAGCCAAGGATTCTATTAGCTTTATTGCGAACACTTATGCACTGTTGTCTTGGTTTCAGATTACTGCTAACCAGAACTCCTAAATCTTTTTCGCAATCCGTAATATTAAGATCTACATTATTTAGTTTATATGTGGCATGGTTATTGTCCTGTCCAACATTTAGAACTTTGCATTTGTCTATATTAAACTGCATCTGCCACTTCTCCGACCAAAGCATCAGTCTATTCAAATCTTCCTGGAGTGCTCGAATGTCCTCGTCAGAATGAATTCGACGGCCTATTTTGGTGTCATCGGCAAACTTGCCGATGTCGCTCTTTATGCCCTCATCTATGTCGTTTATGTAGATTGTGAACAGCAGGGGGCCCAACACTGACCCCTGTGGAACACCGCTCGTGACACTTCCCCACTCTGATTTCTCCCCATTTATGCAAACTCTCTGCTGCCTATTTGTCAACCATGCCTCTATCCAGGAAAAAATTTCTCCTCCTATTCCATGTGCTTTAATTTTCCTCAATAGTCTCTGATGTGGGACCCTGTCAAAAGCCTTACTGAAATCCATATACACAATATCATATTCATTACCATGATCTACCTCCTCAAATACCTTAGTGAAAAAAGTTAATAAATTCGTAAGGCAGGAACGCCCCTTTGTAAAACCATGCTGAGATTCGTTGATTAATTTATGCTTTTCAAGGTGGCTACGAACTGCCTCGGCAATTATTGATTCCATAAATTTTCCCACTATGGAGGTTAGGCTTATTGGTCTATAGTCCGAAGCTAAGGACCTGTCACCTGTTTTGAAAATAGGTATCACATTTGCCATTTTCCACTTATCTGGCACCATGCCAGTTTGTAGTGATATGTTGAAAAGATTAGCCAAAGGTGTGCTAAGCTCCTCTTTACATTCCTTTAGAACCCTTGCATACAGTTCATCAGGGCCTGGGGATTTGTTAGGTTTTAATTTATCTATTTGCCTAAGGACCATGTCACTTGTGACCCTAATAGTGCACAGTTTATTATCGTCCTGTTCTACATAATTTATCATTACTGGAATATCGCTGGTATCCTCCTGTGTAAAAACTGAGAGGAAGTATGTGTTAAAAATTCTACACATTTCCTTATCACTGTCAGTGAGCTGACCCGAGGAACTTTTGAGTGGGCCTATCTTGTCCCTGATCTTACTTCTGTATACCTGAAAGAATCCTTTTGGGTTAGTCTTCGATTCTCTTGCAACTTTAACCTCATAATCTCTTTTTGCTTTTCTAATTCCCTTTTTTATTTCTCTCTTTAACTGAATATATCGATTTCTCAATTGCCCCTCTCCTCTTTTGATTTGCCTATATATGCCTCTCTTTTGACCAATCAGATATTTTAATCTATTGTTCATCCATTTAGGATCATTTTTGTTTGATCTAATTTCCCTATTTGGAACATAATTTGACTGAGCAGCTAGAACTATGCCCTGGAAAGCATCATATCGGCAACCATCACCACCTACCTGACCCTTAGTCAGGTCATTCCAGTTCAGCCCACCTAAGTAATTTTTCAGTCCTATGAAATCAGCCAAGCGAAAGTCAGGGACGGAGACTTGATTGCCATTATTAGGGGAATTCCATGATATATTAAAACTGAGTGATTTGTGATCACTTTCCCCAAGCTCATCATTAACCTCAAGATTATTAATTAGTGTTTCCCTACTGGCAAGAACCAAGTCAAGGAGGTTATTTCCCCTAGTTGGCTCTGTCACAAACTGTTTTAAAAAACAATCCTGGATCGTATCAAGAAAGTCACCTGACTCTAAATTTCCTGTCAAATTGCTCCAGTCAATATGTCTATAGTTGAAATCTCCCATTAGCACAACATTTTCGTATGTAGATGCCTTACGAATTTCGTCCCATAGAAGTTTACTGCACTCCCTATCAAGATTTGGGGCCCTGTAAATCACACCCAAAATTAGTTTTTCTCGGCCCTCGAGAAGCTGTAACCAAACAGATTCAGTGGCTGACGCTTCTAATTTAATATCTTGTCTAACACAACAATTTAAATTGTCTCTGACATACATCGCTACTCCACCACCTTTCCTGTTGACCCTGTCAGTGTGGAATAATTTATAGCCTTGTATGTGACATTCAGAGGGCATCTCTCTATCTTTCAGATTGAGCCAGGTCTCTGTTATAGCAATAATATCTATGTTTCCTGCACTTGCAATTAATCTTAGCTCATCTATCTTATTTCTTACACTCCTGCTATTAGTATAGTAAACCTTAAGGGAGCTAGTCCCTTGCTGCCCTCTGCTGTCCCCCTTTGTTTGCTGACCTGATCTATTGTCTTTATTTATAACTTCATGCTGAATGCCTTTTATACATTTACTGTTTCCAACCCAAGTGTTGCAACCTGCTTGTTTCCCACACACACCCATACCTCTATCTTCCATCAGTTTAAAATCATAGGCATTTCACCAATGGCCTTCTCAATCGAGTCTGCAAGTGCTACCACCCCAGCCCCAGAGAGATGTACCCCATCCCTTGCATACATATCATGTTTGCCATAAAAGTTGTTCCAGTTGTCAATGAATGGGATTGCAAGTTCCTTGCAGTATCTGTCTAGCCAGCAATTTACACCAATTGCCCTAGACAACCATTCATTTCCTATTCCCCTTCTAGGCAAGATGCTACATATGATTGGGATCCCTCCCTTAGACTTAATGAAATCTATAGCTGACCTGTACTTATCTAGCAGCTCTTCTCTCCTACCCTTCCCAATATCATTTCCACCAGCACTGAGACAGATAATGGGCTTGCTCCCATTACCTGACATGATATTATCCAGCCTGTTGACAATGTCCCCAACACCAGCTCCAGGGAAGCACACTCTATCTCTCATCTTCTTATTCCTATTACAAAAAGCACGGTCAATGTATCTTACCTGAGAGTCACCAACCACAAGAATGCGCTTACCTCCATTAGCAGGGGCAGTAGTACCCTTACCTTCACTGGCCACTGAAGTACATTCATCCTGAAGAACAGAGAAGCGATTTCCTACCTTCAGATCTTCACTCTTAACTTTCCTTACTCTGATGCGCCTTCCATTACTGTGAACCACTCGCCACTTGTAGCAGGTGCTGGGCTGCACCTCACTGCTGGTAGCCATTGCTGCCTCCCCAACTACAGCCTCCTCACAGCGAGAGACAGACTGCACCTCGCTGCTAGAAGCCTCATTCCCCACAACTCCAGCCACCTCACACTCTCTCACAGACCCATTGAGGTGGACCTTCAGCCTCCTAATCTCCTCCTGGAGAAGCAAGACCTCCTCCTTCAACTCTCCAACCTCAATTTTTAAAACACTGCAGAAGCAAGCCATGCTTTGTAACCGTCCACACTAATCCCCAAAGCAGCTCAGGGTCTGTGACCTCACGTGACGACTGACGTTTCGGTCCTACTTGGACCATTGACAAAGCCACAATGTGTTAAGTGAGACACCTGTGTAGCTAATGTGACGATTTGTTGAGTTTCATCAAGATGTTTCGGTTTGATTAAGCTCCTAGAGAGCGAAACATTGCCAAGATAAGGTGTCACATTAGACACAAGTGTCGTTTTACCTTGGAACACTAAGGTAAGACACATAGTTAATACTTTCAGTATTTGCAAATATAGATAGATGGATTTTGTAGTCTTTTCTGTGTACCTTACCAGTGCTTGTCTGTGACCTACGACTTTATCTCTGTGTCCTAAGACTGCGTGTCTGGGACCTACGACTGTTTATCTCTGTGTCCTAAGACTGCGTGTCTGGGACCTACGACTGTTTATCTCTGTGTCCTAAGACTGCGTGTCTGGGACCTACGACTGTTTATCTCTGTGTCCTAAGACTGCGTGTCTGGGACCTACGACTGTTTACCTCTGTGTCCTAAGACTGCGTGTCTGTGACCTACGACTGTTTATCTCTGTGTCCTAAGACTGCGTGTCTGGGACCTACGACTGTTTATCTCTGTGTCCTAAGACTGCGTGTCTGTGACCTACGACTGTTTATCTCTGTGTCCTAAGACTGCGTGTCTGGGACCTACGACTGTTTATCTCTGTGTCCTAAGACTGCGTGTCTGGGACCTACGACTGTTTATCTCTGTGTCCTAAGACTGCGTGTCTGGGACCTACGACTGTTTATCTCTGTGTCCTAAGACTGCGTGTCTGGGACCTACGACTGTTTACCTCTGTGTCCTAAGACTGCGTGTCTGGGACCTACGACTGTTTATCTCTGTGTCTTAAGACTGCGTGTCTGGGACCTACGACTGTTTATCTCTGTGTCCTAAGACTGCGTGTCTGTGACCTACGACTGTTTATCTCTGTGTCCTAAGACTGCGTGTCTGGGACCTACGACTGTTTATCTCTGTGTCCTAAGACTGCGTGTCTGGGACCTACGACTGTTTATCTCTGTGTCCTAAGACTGCGTGTCTGGGACCTACGACTGTTTATCTCTGTGTCCTAAGACTGCGTGTCTGGGACCTACGACTGTTTATCTCTGTGTCCTAAGACTGCGTGTCTGTGACCTACGACTGTTTATCTCTGTGTCCTAAGACTGCGTGTCTGGGACCTACGACTGTTTGTGTTTTAAGACTGCCTGTCTGTACCCAACGACTGCTTGTCTGTGTCCCCTAAGACTGCTTGCCTGTTCCCTGCGATTACTTGTCTGTGTCCTACGACTGCTTGTCTGTGTCCTACGTTTGCTGTGTCATACAACTGCTTGTCTGTGTCCTACGACTGCTTGTCTGTGCCCTACAACGGAAGGCAGTCCCACAAGGTATCACACTTCCTGATAGGTTTCACTGACCTTGTCTGTCGATGACGATCTTGTCTAAGCATGGAATGACATGTAACTAGGTAGAGTTTAATTGATGATCTGATTGATTTATTGGCTAATCAGATCGTCAAGCAGGAGAGAACACCTCTGTTCCAGACAATTAATGCTGATATTTGCGTTAACGTTATTGCTGATATTATTGGTGGTATTATTGTCGACATATTTTTTTTAATTATTGTTAGTATTACCTTCGGTATTACCATATTATGGTCCATCTTGTTACGTTCACTAGCATAATTTATTATTATATTATTTATGTAGATAGTAACAAAAACATCATGTATAATATATATATATATATATATATATATATATATATATATATATATATATATATATATATATATATATATATATATATATATATATATATATATATATATATATATATATGTATGTATATGTCGTGCCGAATAGGCAGAACTTGCGATCTTGGCTTAAACAGCAACGTTCATCTTGCCATATAGGACAAGCGAAAATTTGTGTATGCAATAATTTCGCCAAAATCATTCTGAACCTAACGAAAAAAATATGTTTCACTATGTTAGTTTAGTATTAAATTATTGTAAAATTATTTAAAATAAATTTAGTTCGATTAGGCTAAATTAAATTGCGCTTCTTATAATAAGGTTAGGTAAGTTTTCTAAGGTTCTTTTGGTACAAAATTATTAATTTTTGCATTACATAAATGAAAAATATATATCTTTAATCTTATAAAGGAAAATTTTAAAAAGGATTTAATTTTCAGTAAGTTCTTGCTAACTGAACAATTTTACCGAAAATAAATAACAAAAAGGCACAATACCGTGACTGGAAAGATACACAAATAACCCGCACATAAAAGAGAGAAGCTTACGACGACGTTTCGGTCCGACTTGGACCATTGACAAAGTCACACTAACGAAATGGAGAGCAGGATGAGTATATCTAGGCAGGAGGTGGTAGTGATAGTAGTAGTGGTGGTAGTAGTGGTGGTAGTAGTGGTGGTAGTAGTGGAGGTGGAGGAAGTAGTAGCGGGGAGGTAGTAAGAGTAGGAGGGGCCACTCAAATACTAAGAAAGAGGAGCACTACAAGGGAGCTGGTGCCCACAAGGGAGCTGGTGAGCACAAGAGAGCTGGTGCCCACAAGAGAGCTGGTGCCCACAAGGGAGCTGGTGCCCACAAGGGAGCTGGTGCCCACAAGGGAGCTGGTGCCCACAAGAGAGCTGGTGCCCACAAGAGAGCTGGTGCCCACAAGGGAGCTGGTGCCCACAAGGGAGCTGGTGCCCACAAGGGAGCTGGTGCCCACAAGGAAGCTGGTGCCCACAAGGGAGCTGGTGCCCACAAGGGAGCTGGTGCCCACAAGGGAGCTGGTGCCCACAAGGGAGCTGGTGCCCACAAGAGAGCTGGTGCCCACAAGGGAGCTGGTGCCCACAAGGGAGCTGGTGCCCACAAGGGAGCTGGTGCCCACAAGAGAGCTGGTGCCCACAAGGGAGCTGGTGCCCACAAGGGAGCTGGTGCCCACAAGGGAGCTGGTGCCCACAAGGGAGCTGGTGCCCACAAGGGAGCTGGTGCCCACAAGAGAGCTGGTGCCCACAAGGGAGCTGGTGCCCACAAGGGAGCTGGTGCCCACAAGGGAGCTGGTGCCCACAAGGGAGCTGGTGCCCACAAGAGAGCTGGTGCCCACAAGGGAGCTGGTGCCCACAAGGGAGCTGGTGCCCACAAGGGAGCTGGTGCCCACAAGAGAGCTGGTGCCCACAAGAGAGCTGGTGCCCACAAGGGAGCTGGTGCCCACAAGGGAGCTGGTGCCCACAAGGGAGCTGATGCCCACAAGGAAGCTGGTGCCCACAAGGGAGCTGGTGCCCACAAGGGAGCTGGTGCCCACAAGGGAGCTGGTGCCCACAAGGGAGCTGGTGCCCACAAGGGAGTTGGTGCCCACAAGAGAGCTGGTGCCCACAAGGGAGCTGGTGCCCACAAGGGAGCTGGTGCCCACAAGGGAGCTGGTGCCCACAAGGGAGCTGGTGCCCACAAGGGAGCTGGTGCCCACAAGAGAGCTGGTGCCCACAAGGGAGCTGGTGCCCACAAGAGAGCTGGTGCCCACAAGGGAGCTGGTGCCCACAAGGGAGCTGGTGCCCACAAGGGAGCTGGTGCCCACAAGGGAGCTGGTGCCCACAAGGGAGCTGGTGCCCACAAGGGAGCTGGTGCCCACAAGGGAGCTGGTGCCCACAAGGGAGCTGGTGCCCACAAGGGAGCTGGTGCCCACAAGGGAGCTGGTGCCCACAAGGGAGCTGGTGCCCACAAGAGAGCTGGTGCCTACAAGAGAGCTGGTGCCCACAAGGGAGCTGGTGCCCACAAGAGAGCTGGTGCCCACAAGGGAGCTGGTGCCTACAAGAGAGCTGGTGCCCACAAGGGAGCTGGTGCCCACAAGAGAGCTGGTGCCTACAAGAGAGCTGGTGCCCACAAGGGAGCTGGTGCCCACAAGGGAGCTGGTGCCCACAAGAGAGCTGGTGCCTACAAGAGAGCTGGTGCCCACAAGGGAGCTGGTGCCCACAAGGGAGCTGGTGCCCACAAGGGAGCTGGTGCCCACAGAGGGAAAGAGCAAGAACACAGAGGGGGGGGAAACAAATAAAAAAATAAAAGGAACAAATACACAGGGCAGAAGAAAGACAACCCAAAGGAGAAAAAGGAAAGAGGAAAAGGGGAAGAGGGAGAAGAAGAAAAAAAGAGGACTCAGGTTAGGTCACGAGTGTTCTGAAGTTTGCAGCATTTTACAATGTAGTGAGAGAGGAAGACATCTACACAGACGAAGCCACGACTAAGATTCATACTAGGAAAGTTGTGTATTAGGGAGGATTCAACCAGACGGCGACTGTTAAAGTTGGAAGTAGGGAAGATAGTTTTAGCAGAAGGCCAGTCAATAGGATGACTGTGATCTCTGACGTGACAGAAAAAAGCATTGTTAGTGTCGGCAAGCCTAACACGATTTTTGTGCTCCCTAAGTCTGTCAGAAAGAGATCGACCAGTTTCTCCGAAGTATTGAAGAGGACAGGAGGAGCAAGAAATAGAGTAGACACCAGGAACATCTGTAGAGGGAGGAGAGGTATGAACGAGATTAGTGCGAAGAGTGTTAGTCTGGCGGAAAGTAAGCTTAATGTCTAAGGAACGGAAAGAGTTGTTGAGATTAGAAAGACCGGAAATGCAGGGAAGGCAGTGGACAGAAGAGTTCCCAGGAGTAGAGAGTTTGGGAGAGAAGAAACTAAGTTTAGCACGTGAGTCTATGAATTATGAATTACGAAGAGTGAAAATTTCAGATTCAAGGAACTGAGAATCACAAATGCGGAGAGCACGGAGAAAGAGGGAGATAAGAACACTTTCCTTGACAGAGGAAGCATGGTAAGAAAAGTAGTGAATGTACATGCCACTGTGCATAGGTTTGTGGTAAACGGAAAAGACAAAACCTGTATCTGAGCGGTGGACATGAACATCAAGTAAAGGATGCAAGGAGTTAGATTCCCATTCACCTTTAAACTTAATGGAAGGGGAAATATTATTAAGAGCTTCAAGAAATGGTTGGAAGAGACGAGAGTCACGCGGCCACAGAGCAAAGATGTCATCAACATAGCGGAGCCAGAGTGAAGGGCGCACATCGATGGTAGGAAGAAGAACAGTCTCGATGTATTCCATGTAAAGATTAGCAAGGACAGGAGAGAGAGGAGAGCCCGTAGCCACACCGAAGATTTGAGAATAATATTTCCCTTGGAAGGAAAAGGAATTAGAGTCCACACAGAGGCGGATCAGATCAAGAAAGACATCAGTGGAGATAGGGAGATGAAAAAACCCTTCATGGCCCTTCTCTCTAAGAAAATCAAGGACATCATCAAGAGGGACATTGGTGAAGATGGACTCAACGTCAAGACTAAGTATCTTACAGGTCGGCAGAGAGGGAACCCGTTCAATGAAGTCTTGAGAGTGACTGAGGTGGGCAGGAGAAAAAGTACCAAGAAAGGGAGTGAGGGTTTTGGCCAGCCAAGAAGCAAGAGAATAAGAAACAGAACCTCTAGTCTAGAGGATATGATAGGACGTAGAGGAATATCAGGTTTATGGGTTTTGGAAGGCCATAGAAATAGGGCAGAGAAGGGCAGATGACACGAAACCGTTGAACAAGGTCAAAGTCAGGAGGACAGAGGTCGGAGGGAATCCTTAGCTTCTTGTTAAAAGCTCTCTTGATGAGATCAAGAGGGTTGGAAACGAGAGGAGTGTAGGTACGTGAGTCAGAGAGCAAGACATCAGCTTTACGGAGGTAATCCTCGCGATCAAGGATAACTACCGAATTACCTTTGTCAAAAGATAATATGACAATGTTGGTGTTGGATTTAAGAGAAGAAAGGGCAAGTTGGTAACGGCGCGGAAGTCGGTGATTCTTAGAAAACAAACTAACAAGAGCAGGAAGGAGAGCGCCACGAAAGGTGGACAAGTCACGAAGATTACGGGAGCGAGACTGACGAAAAGAATCAAAAGAGCTAATCAGGTCAATACCAGCGGGAGGGGCAGGCGAAGTGGCAAAGGAAAGACCAAAACCAAGAAGTTCAAGCTCATACTGAGAGAGTGAGACAGAAGACAAGTTAGTAACACAGTCAGTGAGGGAGAATTTAGACCAAGGGCTAGCTGAGATGAGACGTTGAAGTTTATTCTGTAGTTTAGAAGAATGAATTTGTGAATTCAGGCGAGCAGTGTCAAACGCAATAGTAGAGAGAAGGTTGCAGAGATCTTGTGGAAGAGAAGCACAGACAGCACGTTGACACTGACGGAGAGTTAAGAAGGCATCTTCAACCTGAGACTTCGTAAAAAGGATGAGCTGCTGAAGTAGGAGACGGACATGATCAGGAAAGGGAGTGCCCAGTGGGTTGGGTTTTAGAAAATGGGAGAAGGAAGGTGGCAAGACAGTCAAACAGAAAGCGAAGCTTAAAAGATGGAAGAACATTAAAAAAGTGGGAAAGAACAAGACGTTTAACTGCGGGATCCATAAAGAACAAAATGAGGCACAACACCCTGACTGGAACAACACACAAATAACCCGCACATAGAAGAGAGGAGCTTACGACGACGTTTCGGTCGACTTGGACCATTTACAAAGTCACACTAACGAAAAGGAGAGCAGGACGGGTATATATAGGCAGGAGGTGGTAGTGGTAGTAGTAGTGGAGGTGGAGGAAGTAGTAGTGGGGAGGTATTACACACACACACACACACACACACACACACATATATATATATATATATATATATATATATATATATATATATATATATATATATATATATATATATATATATATATATATATATATATATATATATATATATATATACACTAGTTATAACTTCTTCCTCCTTCCTCCCTCACTCCATTATCTCTAATCTCTCCGTCAGACGTCCAGCCTGCCTCCATCACCTCAACCTCCCTCCATCCCACAGTAAACTCGCTCATTTCCCAAACACCCCAAATGTTGTTACTTTCCACTAGCGTCGTTTTTCTTATTATTTTGCTAGCGAGTTTAATGCATAAACTACGTCCATGGTTTTGAACCAGAGTGCCAACAATAGTGGAAAGTCAGAGTGCCAACAATAGTGAAAAGTCAGAGTGCCAACAATAGTGGAAAGCCAGAGTGCCAGCAATATTGGAAAGCCAAAGTGCCAACAATAATGGAAAGCCAGAGTGCCAACAATAGTGGAAAGCCAGAGTGCAAACAATAGTGGGAAGAAAGTTTGCCAACAATAGTGGAAAGCCAGAGTGCCAACATTAGTGGAAAGTAAGAGTGCCAACCACAGCGGAAAGCCGGAGTACCAAGAATAGCTTGAAAACAGAGTACCAACAATAGTTTGAAGATAGAGTACCAAGAATAGTTTGAAGACAGAGTACCAACATTAGTAGAAAGACAGAGTGCCACCAATAGTTTGGAGACAGAGTACCAACAATAGTAGAAAGAGTACCAACAGTAGTTTGAAGACAGAGTACCAACAATGAAAGCTTTATAAAAAGCTTACTAAATTCTTCTTTGATTAGTACTCTCTAGTACGGACGAGTATATGAAGGAGAAACATATTCAAGACTCAGCTGTCTTTATAGCCGAAACGTTTGGCCGGAGTTTCGGATTGTTCAGTCAAATACTGTGGAAAAATACACTGTGTTAGATGACAGGATTCAATTACAACTGAAATACCACTATCCAGTTGTGTTCTGGTCATGGACAGAGGCGCGGGGGGCGCTGATCCCCACTCCCTCCAAGTAGCTACATCTCGCCCTCCCTCCCCTTCACCTCTATGTAATTAGTCTCTTCAACGGGACTTTCCTCTCACTAAATATCATCATCATGGTTAATGAGAATTATTCTGGGAAATTATAGTCTGGGTTAATTACCTTTGTGGATGTTATGGCTCTGAGGTAAACACTGTTGTTTATCGTTGTTATGGCGCAATGTTTACTCTCTTGAAACATTGTGCCTTTCTAAGAACAAAACCCAGACCTTCTATAAACAAAACCCAGACCTTCTATAAACAAAACCCAGCTCCTCTAAGAACAAAACCCAGCTCCTCTAAGAACAAAACCCAGCTCCTCTAAGAACAAAACCCAGCTCTTCTAAAAACAAAACCCAGCTCCTCTAAGAACAAAACCCAGCTCCTCTAAGAACAAAACCCAGCTCTTCTAAAAACAAAACCCAGCTCCTCTAAGAACAAAACCTAGCTCCTCTAAGAACAAAACCCAGCTCCTCTAAAAACAAAACCCAGCTCCTCTAAAAACAAAACCCAGCTCCTCTAAGAACAAAACCCAGCTCCACTAAGAACAAAACCCAGCTCCACTAAGAATAAAACCCAGCTCCACTAAGAACAAAACCCAGCTCCACTAAGAACAAAACCCAGCTCCACTAAGAACAAAACCCAGCTCCACTAAGAACAAAATCCAGCTCCTCTAAGAACAAAACCCAGCTTCACTAAGAACAAAACCCAGCTCCACTAAGAACAAAACCCAGCTCCACTAAGAACAAAACCCAGCTCCACTAAGAGCAAAACCCAGCTCCACTAAGAACAAAACCCAGCTCCACTAAGAACAAAACCCAGCTCCACTAAGAACAAAATCCAGCTCCTCTAAGAACAAAACCCAGCTTCACTAAGAACAAAACCCAGCTCCACTAAGAACAAAACCCAGCTCCACTAAGAACAAAACCCAGCTCCTCTAAGAACAAAACCCAGCTCCACTAAGAACAAAACCCAGCTCCACTAAGAACAAAACCCAGCTCCACTAAGAACAAAACCCAGCTCCACTAAGAACAAAACCCAACTCCACTAAGAATAAAACCCAGCTCCACTAAGAACAAAGCCCAGCTCCACTAAGAGCAAAACCCAGCTCCACTAAGAGCAAAACTCAGCTCCACTAAGAGCAAAACCCAGCTCCACTAAGAGCAAAACCCAGCTCCACTAAGAACAAAACCCAGCTCCACTAAGAACAAAACCCAGCTCCACTAAGAGCAAAACCCAGCTCCACTAAGAACAAAACCCAGCTCCACTAAGAACAAAATCCAGCTCCTCTAAGAACAAAACCCAGCTTCACTAAGAACAAAACCCAGCTCCACTAAGAACAAAACCCAGCTCCACTAAGAACAAAACCCAGCTCCACTAAGAGCAAAACCCAGCTCCACTAAGAACAAAACCCAGCTCCACTAAGAACAAAACCCAGCTCCACTAAGAACAAAATCCAGCTCCTCTAAGAACAAAACCCAGCTTCACTAAGAACAAAACCCAGCTCCACTAAGAACAAAACACAGCTCCACTAAGAACAAAACCCAGCTCCTCTAAGAACAAAACCCAGCTCCACTAAGAACAAAACCCAGCTCCACTAAGAACAAAACCCAGCTCCACTAAGAACAAAACCCAGCTCCACTAAGAACAAAACCCAGCTCCACTAAGAGCAAAACCCAGCTCCACTAAGAACAAAACCCAGCTCCACTAAGAGCAAAACCCAGCTCCACTAAGAACAAAACCCAGCTCCACTAAGAATAAAACCCAGCTCCACTAAGAACAAAACCCAGCTCCACTAAGAGCAAAACCCAGCTCCACTAAGAGCAAAACCCAGCTCCACTAAGAGCAGAACTCAGCTCCACTAAGAGCAAAACCCAGCTCCACTAAGAGCAAAACCCAACTCCACTAAGAACAAAACCCAGCTCCACTAAGAGCAAAACCCAGCTCCACTAAGAGCAAAACCCAGCTCCACTAAGAACAAAACCCAGCTCCACTAAGAACAAAACCCAGCTCCACTAAGAGCAAAACCCAGCTCCACTAAGAACAAAACCCAGCTCCACTAAGAGCAAAACCCAGCTCCACTAAGAGCAAAACCCAGCTCCACTAAGAACAAAACCCAGCTCCACTAAGAGCAAAACCCAGCTCCACTAAGAACAAAACCCAGCTCCACTAAGAGCAAAACCCAGCTCCAATAAGAACAAAACCCAGCTCCACTAAGAGCAAAACCCAGCTCCACTAAGAGCAAAACCCAGCTCCACTAAGAACAAAACACAGCTCCACTAAGAACAAAACCCAGCTCCACTAAGAGCAAAACCCAGCTCCACTAAGAGCAAAACCCAGCTCCACTAAGAACAAAAAACAGCTCCACTAAGAGCAAAACCCAGCTCCACTAAGAACAAAACCCAGCTCCACTAAGAACAAAACCCAGCTCCACTAAGAGCAAAACCCAGCTCCACTAAGAACAAAACTCAGCTCCACTAAGAACAAAACTCAGCTCCACTAAGAACAAAACCCAGCTCCACTAAGAACAAAACTCAGCTCCACTAAGAACAAAACCCAGCTCCACTAAGAACAAAACCCAGCTCCACTAAGAACAAAACCCAACTCCACTAAGAACAAAACCCAGCTCCACTAAGAGCAAAACCCAGCTCCACTAAGAACAAAACCCAGCTCCACTAAGAACAAAACCCAGCTCCACTAAGAGCAAAACCCAGCTCCACTAAGAACAAAACCCAGCTCCACTAAGAACAAAACCCAGCTCCACTAAGAACAAAACCCAGCTCCACTAAGAACAAAACCCAGCTCCACTAAGAACAAAACCCAGCTCCTCTAAGAACAAAACCCAGCTCCACTAAGAACAAAACCCAGCTCCTCTAAGAACAAAACCCAGCTCCACTAAGAACAAAACCCAGCTCCACTAAGAACAAAACCCAGCTCCTCTAAGAACAAAACCCAGCTTCACTAAGAACAAAACCCAGCTACTCTAAGAGCAAAACCCAGCTCCACTAAGAACAAAACCCAGCTCCACTAAGAACAAAACCCAGCTCCACTAAGAAAAAAACCCAGCTTCACTAAGAACAAAACCCAGCTCCACTAAGAACAAAACCCAGCTCCTCTAAGAACAAAACCCAGCTCTTCTAAAAAGTGTCGCTAACCCATGTTGACCTGGGTTGTACAGATACTCTGATTCCTTGAGGCTGAGAATCCTGTTTCTAAAAAAAAAAATACTCTTGATACTGTGGGACGGTAAGAATTTTTTGGGTCTGTGTTTTGTTACAGTCGTTGTGTTGCCACCTTCGTATCCGGGGACAATATCAGTGGTTTTTAATGACTCTGGCATGAATATAGTGACTACATTTCCTGGAATAAACCTTGATAATATATACCGACAAATTGGAAAGACGCGTCAGTAAATACTAGGATATACATAAGCCCTTTTCGCCCACTAGGTTTCTTCCCCATAGAATATTTAAGGTAGTTGTTAAGGGTTACTTGCAGTTCTTGGTGAATACTGAGCTTCAGGGTCTGAAGGAGAGTGCAAGGGCCAGCAGGTAGTGGCTTCTTTGAAGACAAATGGTTTTAGAGTTATATCGGAGATCAGGTCTGCAGTAGTTTGTGTTTCAGTCATGACGTTCAACGAGAACAAATTTCTGTTCCTTGTAGTAAAGTTGAGGAAATAAAAGCTAGAACAGCGTATACAAGTGAACATGACGGTCTGTAAGTTATTATTACAACCCCGTGGAAATAAAAGTCGTTGGATTTGAGTGGGTCTTCAACATGAGTTAATATGGATCGTTATCAAAGTTTGTTGTCTGGGCAGCAATGAGGATGGGCTGGACAAATATTTTTGTTTGTTTGGATTTCAGAAGAACCTGCCTAGTATGGGCCAGTAGGCCTCCTGCAGTGCTCCTTAACCTTCAGAACAAGAGGAGCCAAGACCAAAAAAGTCATCATTAAGTCACAAGTTGATAAATTAGACACATGTGCAACTCCTGGGTATCTTTATTGAGGAAACGTTTCGCCACACAGTGGCTTCATCAGTCCATACCAAGGAGAATCTTGAAGAACAGGAGGAGAATGAGGTAATCAGTCCCTCAACCTTGAGTCGATGTGGTCAGTCCATCAATCTTGAATAGAATACGGCATATGAGCGGAGAAGGAGCTTATAAACCGTAGACAGGAGAGGTGCAGCAGTCGTAGGTGGTGTCACATTTGTTCAATGTGGAAGTAGGTCGTGCCCAAGGGTTAGGCAAGCAAAGAATTCCCAAGTATTAAGATCCCAAGAAGTTGCAGTCTCTGACAGGATTGTAGATGAATGGTTCAGAGACCCGACATGTTGATAAATTAGACACATGTGCAACTCCTGGGTATCTTTATTGAGGAAACGTTTCGCCACACAGTGGCTTCATCAGTCCATACCAAGGAGAATCTATCAACATGTCGGTTCTCTGAACCATTCATCTACAATCCTGTCAGACACTGCAACTTCTTAGGATCTTAATACTTGGGAATTCTTCGCTTGCCTAATTCTTGGGCACGACCTACTTCAACATTGAACAAATGTTACACGACCTATGACTGCTTCACCTCTCCTGCCAACGGTTTATAAGCTCCTTCTCAGCACGTATGCCGTATTCTATTCAAGATTGATGGACTGACCACATCGACTCAAGGTTGAGGGACTGATTACCTCATTCTCCTCCTGTTTTTCAAGATTCTCCTTGGTATGGACTGATGAAGCCACTGTGTGGCGAAACGTTTCCTCAATAAAGATACCCAGGAGTTGCACATGTGTCTAATTTATCAACATGTCGGTTCTCTGAACCATTTATCATTAAGTCACAAATTCTCAATTTTTTTTATATTTTCCTTATTTAAGCCATTTCTTCCCATGGCTATAATATATAAACTTTTTAATAGTCAAATATATTTTACCTTTTTTAATTCAAATAAATCCAAAAACTTTATTTTTTCAAATCAGAAGAGACCATTGTTATACCACTTCTTGATAAAATAAACGGAACAAATTACCAAAAATGTCTCGGTAAAAGTCAAAAGTTGTTATCAGATTGCACTAAGTTTAGATGAAATTCCTCTGAGCCTTTTATAAATCTTTGGAAACTAGAAAATACATTAAATAGATGACTCAGAAGTTTTGAAAGATGCAGCTCTTAAATTAAACTTATCTTCAAGTTTTTTTTTTTGGCTCTTGATCTGTGACCGAGATATAGAACACTTGAGAGAGCATTACAGAACATGAATAACATAATGTAAAGAAACGTTGTATCATCATTAAGAGACATTTCGCCCTCATTCCATGATTTATGAGTCTCATCGTATTCCTTGGACTGATAAAGCCTACAGTCAGATTTTATATATATATATATATATATATATATATATATATATATATATATATATAGGTGTCTTACTATGCCAAGACTCACTTACTTCTTGAGGTGTGCACCCTCTTTTGACAACCCAACACTCGATGAATATGACGCACACCTGAGATCAACTTTTAAGAAGGCACTGAACCTGTCACTAGAGGATGAGCAATGGGATCAGGCAACCCTCCCAGTGCGACTGGGAGGTATAGGGGTGCGTAAAGCAACGCATGTTGCTTTACCTGCTTTTCTGTCTTCGTGTTTGGCTTCCAGTGCATTAGTCAAGAAGATAGTGCCCGAACGCTTGAGAGACTTGGTAGGAGCTCAAGACCCCAGGTTTACTGAAGCAGCAATTCGGTGGGACACCCTTACAGACTCCTCCAGTAGACCAGCTCCTCCCAAACAGCACAAACAGTCCCACTGGGACAAACCGATCATGGAAAAAATCGCCAACACAATGCTCTCCAATGCTTCAGGAAAGAACAAAGCTCGTCTCCTGGCAGTGAAGGCACCACACTCAGGAGATTTCCTGTTAGCTGTTCCCAATTCCTCCCTGGGCACCCGTCTCGACCCACAGGCCATTCGGATTGGTGTTGCTCTTCGCCTAGCCGCCCCATCCTCACCGAACATAGGTGTATTTGCGGCAGGGCGACAGCTGATCAATTCGGACTCCATGGTCTCGTGTGTCACACAGCAGAAGGGAAGTATGCCAGACATGAGGAGATCAATGACATAATAAAGAGAAGCCTCGCCACAGCCCGTTGCCCAGCTCAACGGGAACCCCAAGTACAGAGGTCTGATGGAAGTCAAAAGCGTCCTGATGGAGCCATTATGCTACCCTGGAAGGATGGAAAGCAGATTGCCTGGGACTACACCTGTGCTGCAACATTGGCAGACACCTACTTGCCATACTCTGTAGTGGAAGGGGGTGGAGCTGCCAGCCACAGGGAGACCCAGAAGATCCGAAAATATGAAGACCTTCCCCCTTGCTATAACTTCATTCCAATAGGGTCGGAGACCCTTGGAGCATGGGGCAAGTGTGCTCTAAAGTTCCTCAAAGAGCTGGGTGAAAAGCTCATCACAGAAACCAAGGGCCACAGGGCGACCAGCTTCCTCTTTCAGAGACTCAGTGTTGCGATCCAGAGAGGAAATGCCTGCAGCATTCTGGGCACGCGGCCCACCGCTGGGGAGCTGGACGAAGTATTCGAGATGTAGCTCTGAGTTACCTATGTTGTTTTACTTTGTATCATATTTTTGTGAATGTTTCGTCAATGTATTTTGTCTTTAAATAAAATATATATACATAATATAGGGGGTGGTAGGAGAAAATTCTCAAACAGCTTCAGGGAGAATCTTGAGTTTTCCCTGAAGCAAGTTTATTCTTTTCTCTGAGGATGAGGGTCCCCATGACAGTTCTAGAGGTGGTACCTACCTATATTTATATATATATATATATATAAATAAATATATATATATATATATATATATATATATATATATATATATAATATATATATATATATATATATATATATATATATATATATATATATATATATATATATATATATATATATATATATATATATATATATATATATATATATATATATTTGGATAAAAAGGCTACAAGGAAGAATATTTGGATTTCTTCCTGAAGCCGTTTGAATATATATATATATATATATATATATATATATATATATATATATATATATATATATATATATATATATATATATATATATATATATATATATATATATATATATATATATATATATATATATATATATATATATATATATATACAAAGGGTGTGATAAAAGAGAAAAAGGTAGCTTACGAGAGCTTTTTACAAAGCAGAAGTGTTATAAGAAGAGCAGAGCATATGGAGAGTAAAAGAAAGGTAAAGAGAGTGGTGAGTGAGTGCAAAAGGAGAGCAGATGAAAGAGTGGGAGAGGCACTCAAGAAATTTTAATGAAAATAAGAAAAAATTTTGGACTGAGTTAAACAAGTTAAGAAAGCCTAGGGAAAATATGGATTTGTCAGTTAAAAACAGAGTAGGGGAGTTAGTAGATGGGGAGAGGGAGGTATTAGGTAGATGGCGAGAATATTTTGAGGAACTTTTAAATGTTAAGGAAGAAACAGAGGCAGTAATTTCATGCACTGGCCAGGGAGGTATACCATCTTTTAGGAGTGAAGAAGAGCAGAATGTAAGTGTGGTGGAGGTACGTGAGGCATTACGTAGAATGAAAGGGGGTAAAGCAGCTGGAACTGACGGGATCATGACAGAAATGTTAAAAGCAGGGTTGGAGTGGTTGGTACTTTTGTTTAATAAATGTATGAAAGAGGGGAAGGTACCTAGGGATTGGCGGAGAGCATGTATAGTCCCTTTATATAAAGGGAAAGGGGACAAAAGAGATTGTAAAAATAATAGAGGAATAAGTTTACTGAGTATACCAGGAAAAGTGTACGGTTGGGTTATAATTGAAAGAATTAGAGGTAAGACAGAATGTAGAATTGCGGATGAGCAAGGAGGTTTCAGAGTGGGTAGGGGATGTGTAGATCAAGTGTTTACATTGAAGCATATATGTGAACAGTATTTAGATAAAGGTAGGGAAGTTTTTATTGCACTTATGGATTTAGAAAAGGCATATGATAGAGTAGATAGAGGAGCAATGTGGCAGATGTTGCAAGTATATGGAATAGGTGGTAAGTTACTAAATGCTGTAAAGAGCTTTTATGAGGATAGTGAGGCTCAGGTTAGGGTGTGCAGAAGAGAGGGAGAATACTTCCCGGTAAAAGTAAGTCTTAGACAGGGATGTGTAATATCACCATGGTTGTTTAATATATTTATAGATGGGGTTGTAAAAGAAGTAAATGCTAGGGTGTTCGGGAGAGGGGTGGGATTAAATTATGGGGAATCAAATTCAAAATGGGAATTGACACAGTTACTTTTTGCTGATGATACTGTGCTTATGGGAGATTCTAAAGAAAAATTGCAAAGGTTTGTGGATGAGTTTGAGAATGTGTGTAAAGGTAGAAAGTTGAAAGTGAACATAGAAAAGAGTAAGGTGATGAGGGTATCAAATGATTTAGATAAAGAAAAATTGGATATCAAATTGGGGAGGAGGAGTATAGAAGAAGTGAATGTTTTCAGATACTTGGGAGTTGACGTGTCGGCGGATGGATTTATGAAGGATGAGGTTAATCATAGAATTGATGAGGGAAAAAAGGTGAGTGGTGCTTTGAGGTATATGTGGAGTCAAAAAACGTTATCTATGGAGGCAAAGAAGGGAATGTATGAAAGTATAGTAGTACCAACACTCTTATATGGATGTAAAGCTTGGGTGGTAAATGCAGCAGCGAGGAGACGGTTGGAGGCAGTGGAGATGTCCTGTTTAAGGGCAATGTGTGGTGTAAATATTATGCAGAAAATTCGGAGTGTGGAAATTAGAAGAAGGTGTGGAGTTAATAAAAGCATTAGTCAGAGGGCAGACGAGGGGTTGTTGAGGTGGTTTGGTCATTTAGAGAGAATGGATCAAAGTAGAATGACTTGGAAAGCATATAAATCTATAGGGGAAGGAAAGAGGGGTAGGGGTCGTCCTCGAAAGGGTTGGAAAGAGGGGGTAAAGGAGGTTTTGTGGGCGAGGGGCTTGGACTTCCAGCAAGCGTGCATGAGCGTGTTAGATAGGAGTGAATGGAGACCTGAAGATCTGTTGGAGTGTGAGCAGGGTAATATTTAGTGAAGGGATTCAGGGAAACCGGTTATTTTCATATAGTCGGACTTGAGTCCTGGAAATGGGAAGTACAATGCCTGCACTTTAAAGAAGGGGTTTTGGATATTGGCAGTTTGGAGGGATATGTTGTGTATCTTTATACGTATATGCTTCTAAACTGTTGTATTCTGAGCACCTCTGCAAAAACAGTGATAATGTGTGAGTGTGGTGAAAGTGTTGAATGATGATGAAAGTATTTTCTTTTTGGGGATTTTCTTTCTTTTTTGGGTCACCCTGCCTCGGTGGGAGACAGCCGACTTGTTGAAAAAAAATATATATATATAATTGTGTGTATGTGTGTGTGTGTGTGTGTGTGTGTGTGTGTGTGTGTGTGTGTGTGTGTACTCAATCACCTATAGTTGTACTCACATAGCTGTGTTTGCATGGGTCGAGTCACAGCTCCTGGCCCCGCCTCTTCACTGGCCGCACTGGCTGCAGACAACATGCTTCAGCAGTTGTATGGTTTATGTTAGCTTCAGGAGATGTGCTGGGTGTTATACTCACCCCAAGATCCTTTTCCTTGAGCGAGGTTTGTAGTCTCTGTACTCCATCTGAGGTCTTCTTTGCTCGTCCCCAATCTTCATGACTTTGCACTTGGTGAGGTTGAACTCCAGGAGCCAGTTTCTGGGCCCGGCCAGCAGCCTTTCCAGATCCCTTTGAAGTTCTTCCTGGTCCTCTTCCGGTTGAATTCGTCTCATCAACTTCAGATCATTTGCAAACAGGGACATTTCTGAGTCTATTTCTTCCGTTATGTCGTTCACGTATATCAGCACCGGTCGTAGGACTGACCCTTGTGGAACCCCGCTCGTTACAGGCTCCCACTCTTACCTCTCGCCACGTACTATGACTCGCTGTTGTCTTCCCGACAAGTATTTCCTGATTCATTGCAGTGCCTTCCCTGTTATTGCTACCTGGTCCTCTAGCTCAGTGGTTCCCAAACTGGGGGTAAATTACCCCCTGGGGGTAATTTAACCATTTTTGGGGGGTAATGGAGGGGTGACAGAAAAAAAGTTATGAATTCTGAAAATCAAGAAAACAATGCGGTACCCGGTATGAGGATTATTGTTAACTTTGTCTTAGTATATAAAGTTGTAAAGTAAACCTATTATAAGTAAGTAATAAAGTTAAACCAAATAACAATAAACATCAAAAACTAATATACAGTATTAGAAAAGAAGAAATATATAGCTAAGTGTGTGGAAACCCAAAAGTATTTTGACAAGTATGCTTCAGGACAAAAGTCACTCAGTAGCCCAGATCGACCTGTCCAGTACGCGTCACTCACTTCCTGAGGCTGCCTCTATTTCACACTGTCAGTTTATCTGTGAGCATCAGCCGAGGTAGACATAAGCTGGTATGTATGTGTACTGCCCTGTGCAGTATATAGTTAGTATTTACCCACTGTTACTGTGAATTTGTAGCTAGTATTAATTTTATATATAATGTATGTGTGGTTCTTACGTTTTCAATGGTTTTGCTAGGATTAGCAGAGTATGCGAGGCTGTATACGTTCACGTTTAGCCATATATATCAACAATAACAACATTATGTGAAAGGGGTAACATGCTTTATGTGGCATGTTAAATTGGGTAACAAGCTGAAAAAGTTTGGGAACCACTGCGTCTAGCTTATGCACTAATCTCTTGTGTGGAACTGTGTCAAGCGCCTTCTTACAGTCCAAGAAAATGCAATCTATCCACGCCTCTCTCTCTCTCTCTCTCTCTCTCTCTCTCTCTCTCTCTCTCTCTCTCTCTCTCTCTCTCTCTCTCTCTCTCTCTCTCTCTCTCTCTCTCTCTCTCTCTCTCTCTTCTCTTACTGCTGTCACCCTTTCACAGAAATTCCCATCCTTGAAACCATGCTGGTTGTCGTTGATAAGCTCATTCATTTCTAGGTACTCCACCACTCTTCTCTTGATAATCTTCTCCATGACTTTGCATACTATACATATCAGTGACACTGGTCTGTAGTTTAACGTTTCGTGTCTGTCTCTTTTAAAACCTGGGACTACATTTGCTGTCTTCCGTACTCAGGTAGTCGCTCTGTTTCTATAGATGTGTTGAAGATTGTTGTTAGCGCCTCTGCACCCTCTCTCAGGACCCATGGAGAGATGTTATCCGGCCCCATCGCCTTTGAGGTATCTAGCTCACTCAGAAGCCTATTCACTTCTTCCTCGGTTGTATGTATTGTGCCCAACACTTGGTGGTGTACCCCACCTCTCTGTCTTTCTGGAGCCCCTTCTGTCTCCTCTGTGAACACTTCTTTTAATCTCATGTTGAGTTCCTCACATACTTCTCAGTCATTTCTTGTGATCTCTCCTCCTTCCTTTCCTCAGCCTGATTACCTGGTCCTTGACTGTTGTTTTCCCCCTTATGCGGCTGTACAACAGCTTCGGGTCAGTTTTGGCTTTTGCTGCTATGTCATTTTCGTATTGTAGTTGGGCCTCCCTTCTTACATGTACTCACCTAGCTGTTGTTGTAATGGTCGAGTCACAGCTTCAGGCCCCATCTCATCGTTGGTCGCGACTAGGTCACTCTTCCTGCTCCATGAGCTTTATCATACTTTTCTGTGTGTGTGTGTGTGTGTGTGTGTGTGTGTGTGTGTGTGTGTGTGTGTGTGTGTGTGTGTGTGTGTGTGTGTGTGTGTGTGTGTGTGTGTGTGTGTGTGTGTGTGTGTGTGTGTGTGTGTGTGTGTATAAGAGAGGTTAAGAGAGTGGGTGAGGTTCGGTCAACAAGTTTTGCTGAGAATAAGAAAAAGTTTTGGAGTGAGATTAATAAATCGAGAAAGCCTGGGGAACGAATGGAAGTTAAAAATAGGAGAGGAGAGTTATTAGATGAGGAGTTGGAGGTAACGGGAAGATGGAGGGAATATTTTGAGGAACTGTTAAAATTTGCTGAAAATAAGGAAGCTGTGATTATATCTTTTCAAATCTGAAATAAATATTGGTAAGACAGAACAGGTACAATGAGAATGGTCGGCACAAGGCAGGGTGACCAAAAAAAGAGGAAAGTCTTTCATCATCATTCAGTGCATCACTGTCTTGTCAGAGGCTCGCCTACACTATAGTTATTAAACTGCAACATTAACGCTCCTCCGTCAGAGCGCCGGAACTGTACTTTCCTGAATCCCTTCATAAATGTTACCTTGCTCACACTCCAACACCACCTCAAGTCATAAAAACCATTTGTCTCCACTCACTCCTGTCTAACACACTCAAGCACATGTGTTTAAATTGACTAAAGAATCAGAGAAAGAGGTATTGAAAATAGCTTGATCTTAAGAATACCATGATGAGAGAACATGATCTTGTCAATACCATGATGAGAGGACATGATCTTGTCAATACCATGATGAGAGGACATGATCTTGTCAATACCATAATGAGAGGACATGATCTTGTCAATTCCATTATGAGAGGACATGATCTTGTCAATACCATGATGAGAGAACATGATCTTGTCAATACCATGATGAGAGGACATGATCTTGTCAATACCGTGATGAGAGAACATGATCTTGTCAATACCATGATGAGAGAACATGATCTTGTCAATACCATGATGAGAGGACGTGATCTTGTCAATACCATGATGAGAGGACATGATCTTGTCAATACCGTGATGAGAGAACATGATCTTGTCAATACCATGATGAGAGAACATGATCTTGACAATACCATGATGAGAGGACATGATCTTGGCAATACCATGATGAGAGAACATGATCTTGACAATACCATGATGAGAGGACATGATCTTGGCAATACCATGATGAGAGAACATGATCTTGACAATACCATGATGAGAGGACATGATCTTGGCAATACCATGATGAGAGAACATGATCTTGACAATACCATGATGAGAGGACATGATCTTGGCAATACCATGATGAGAGAACATGATCTTGACAATACCATGATGAGAGAACATGATCTTGACAATACCATGATGAGAGGACATGATCTTGGCAATACCATGATGAGAGAACATGATCTTGACAATACCATGATGAGAGGACATGATCTTGGCAATACCATGATGAGAGAACATGATCTTGACAATACCATGATGAGAGGACATGATCTTGGCAATACCATGATGAGAGAACATGATCTTGACAATACCATGATGAGAGGACATGATCTTGTCAATACCACGATGAGAGAACATGATCTTGACAATACCATGATGAGAGGACATGATCTTGTCAATACCACGATGAGAGAACATGATCTTGACAATACCATGATGAGAGGACATGATCTTGACAATACCATGATGAGAGAACATGATCTTGACAATACCATGATGAGAGGACATGATCTTGACAATACCATGATGAGAGAACATGATCTTGACAATACCATGATGAGAGAACATGATCTTGTCAATACCATGATGAGAGGACATGATCTTGTCAATACCACGATGAGAGAACATGATCTTGACAATACCATGATGAGAGAACATGATCTTGACAATACCATGATGAGAGGACATGATCTTGTCAATACCATGATGAGAGGACATGATCTTGTCAATACCACGATGAGAGAACATGATTTTGACAATACAATGAGTAATTTTTGTCATGAGGTTCAGTGGGAAAGACAACTGGCAGAGAAAACAGTAAATGGAATATGTGACAACAATAAGCAAGGCAGCAGAGGAGAGGTTTGTACCAAGGGTAACAGAAATAACGAGAAGGCTAGGACAAGCACTTGGCTCACCCAAAGGTGTAGAGAGCCCAAAACTAAGTGGGCTAGAAAATGGAAGCTGTATAGAAGGTAAAGGACCCAGGAGAATAAGGAGAGCAGTCGAAGAGGCATAAATGAGTATGCTCAGGTAAGGACGGAGGCCCAACGACAGTACGAAAATGATATAGCAGTGAAAGGCAGGTCCAACCCGAAACTGTTGTACAGCCACAATAGGAGGCAAACAAAAGTCAAGGACCAGGTAATAAGGCTGAGGATGGAAGGAGGGGAGATCACAAGAAATGACCGAGAAGTATGTAAGGAACTCAACATGAGGTTGAAAGAAGTATTCACAGTGGAGACAGAAGGGGCTGGAGAAAGACGGAGTGGTGGGGTACTCCATCAATTACTGGACACAATACACACAACTGAGGAGTAGGCGAAGAGCATTCTAAGTAAACTAGATACCTCAACGGCAATGGGACCGGACAACATCTCTCCATGGGTCCTGAGAGAGTGAGCAGAGGTGCTCTGTGTACCACTAACAACAATTTTCAACACATCTATCGAAACGGGGCAACTACCTGAGATATGGAAGACAGCAAATGTAGTCCCAATTTTTAAAAAGGAGACAGACACGAAGCATTAAACTACAAACCAGTGTCAATGACATGTATAGTATTCAAAGTCATGGAGAAGATTATCAGAAGAGTGGTGGAGCACCTGGAAACGAATGAGCTTATCAGCGACAGTCAGCACGGATTCAGGTACACGAAATCCTGTGTCACAAACATACCTGAGTTCTTCGACAAGGTAACAGCAGTAAGACATGAGAGATGTGAATGGGTATACTGCATTTTCTTGGGCTGTAAGAAGGTTTTTGACACAGTTCTATACAAGAGATTAACGCAAAAGCTAGAGGGTTGGGCAAGAATAACAGGAAAAGCATTACACTGGATTCCCTAGGGAACACATGGCAGGAAGGAAACAACGAGTGATGCTTGACGAGGTGTCAGAATGGGCGACTGTGACGAGTGGCGTTCCACGAGGGTCAGTCATAAGGCCGGTGCTATTTCTAGTACATGTGAATGATATGACAGATTAAGAGATGTCCCTGTTTGTAGAAGATGTTAACCGAATGCAAGGAATTCAAGCGCACAGAATACAGGCTAGAAGGCCAAACACTATAAACGTCACTCAAGGAAAAGAATCTCGTAGTTAGCACAACACAGAGCACATCTCCTGAGACGCACATCAACCAGATAACTGCTGTAGTATATGGACGCCTGGCAAACCTCAGAATAGCATTTAGACACTTGAGTGAGGAGACATTCATGACTGTACGTCTGTCCCATACTGGAGTATGCAGCACCAGTTTGGAACCCACACCTGGTCAAGCACTCTAAGAAATTAGAGAAAGTGTAAAGGTTTGCAACTAAACTAGTCTCTGAGGTAAGGAATGTGTCCTATGCGGAGAGATTAAGGAAATCAACCTAACGACACTGGAGGATAGGGGTGACATGATAACATATAAAATACTGAGAAGAATTGACAGGGTGGATAGGGAGTGATATAGGAGAGGAAGGATCCATACATAGTTTTAAGAAGAGGTATGATAAAGCTCATGGATCAGGGAATGAGTGGACCTAGTAGCGATCAGCGAAGAGGCTGGGCCAGGAGCTGTGACTCGACCCCTGCAACCACAAATATGGTGAGCACACTCAATCTCTCTCTTTCTCTCCAAATTATCAATTTCATCAATAACATCAATCGATGCTCCATTGTCCCCACATTCATTAACCCAGAATTTCATCTTACGCTGACACTTCTGGCAGGGTAAGTAGTGTTACCAGGGAGGGTGGCAGGCAGGGTAAGTGGTGTTGACAGGAAGGGTGGCAGGCAGGGGTGTGGCAGGGAGGAGTGGCAGGCAAGCTGGCAGGGTAAGTGTTGTTGACAGGGAGGGTGGCAAGATAAGCAGTGTTGAGAAGAAGGGTGGCAGGGAGGGTGGCAGTATAAGTAGTGTTGAAAGTGAGGCTGGCCGGAGGGCAGACAGGGTAAGTGGTGTTGGCAGGGAGGGTGGCAGGCGGGGAAAAGGGTGTTGACAGGGAGGGTGGGAAGCATGGAGACAGGGCAAGTGGTGTTGGCAGGGAGGGTGGCAAGCATGGAGACAGGGTAAGTGGTGTTGGCAAGGACAGAGAGAGAGAGAGAAGAGAGAGACGTTGTAAGCATCCCTTTTCTGCCCTTGTGTACCCGTTTACCGCCTCTCCACCACTTTATCTCACTTCAATATAACAGTTTCCTTTACTAATCTAACCTAATCTTTTACTAATCTAACCTAAATTAGTTTAAATAATACTAAATTAACTATAATTAAAGACTAGCATAGAAATCAGCATCAAAACTCCACTTTAGTGTCAGGACGGGTTAAATACGGTGAGGATACGTCACTGGAGAACCAATACCTGTATGACAGGTGTTCAACAACTGCTGTGTCTTTACAGTTGATGTTCATTAACTGTAGTAGCTCTAGAGCTAACAACTGCAATAACTCAGTTATGGCAATCAGCAACAACAGTACCTGGGCAGCTGGCGTTCAACAGTAGCAGTACTTGTGCAGCTGGCGTTCAACAGTAGCAGTACCTGTGGAGCTGGTGTTTAACAGTAACAGTACCTGTGGAACTGGTATTCAGCAGTAACAGTACCTATGGATCTGGTATTCAGCAGTAACAGTACCTGTGGAGCTGGCGTTCAACATTAGCAGTACCTGTGCAGCTGGTGTTCAACAGTAACAGTACCTGTGGATCTGGTATTCAGCAGTAACAGTACCTGTGGAGCTGGCGTTCAACATTAGCAGTACCTGTGCAGCTGGTGTTCAACAGTAACAGTACCTGTGGATCTGGTATTCAGCAGTAACAGTACCTGTGGAGCTGGCGTTCAACATTAGCAGTACCTGTGCAGCTGGTGTTCAACAGTAACAGTACCTGTGGATCTGGTATTCAGCAGTAACAGTACCTGTGGAGCTGGCGTTCAACATTAGCAGTACCTGTGCAGCTGGTGTTCAACAGTAACAGTACCTGTGGATCTGGTATTCAGCAGTAACAGTACCTGTGGAGCTGGCGTTCAACAGTAGCAGTACCTGTGCAGCTGGTGTTCAACAGTAACAGTACCTGTGGAGCTGGCGTTCAACAGTAACAGTACCTGTGGAGCTGGCGTTCAACAGTAGCAGTACCTGTGCAGCTGGCGTTCAACAGTAACAGTACCTGTGGAGCTGGCGTTCAACAGTAACAGTACCTGTGGAGCTGGCGTTCAACAGTAACAGTACCTGTGGAGCTGGCGTTCAACAGTAACAGTACCTGTGGAGCTGGCGTTCAACAGTAACAGTACCTGTGGAGCTGGCGTTCAACAGTAGCAGTACCTGTGCAGCTGGTGTTCAACAGTAACAGTACCTGTGGATCTGGTGTTCAACAACTACAACACTTGTTGAGCCGCCGGTCACCAACTACGATAACTCTAAACATTGTATTGGAGTCTGTGGCATGCAAAGAGTACGTAACCTTTATTCGGCGCATGGACACACCCTCATTTACAGGCTATCTCCCCCAACCAGCGAACCAGGTTGCTAAGAGTTGATGATGGGGCCCCATCGTTCAACTAGTGACCAGGTTCTAGCCAATAAGAAGGTGGGATTGACAATCGCAGAGGTTATGTGGATACCGCTCTCCTGTCTGCCCTTGTCATTCCCACTCTAGAGCTGGTTGAAGCACGGCCTGCTATCTTGTGGCTTCTATTTCTGCCTTGCTTACCGTGGAGTGCACTATATTTATCACTGTACATAGTGTACATATTGCTGTTATAATTGGTGAAGGATAATATAAGTCTAAACTTTTTCTACTGTGTTTATTTGCTCCCATTACACCTGGGATAACAGGCCATTTGAAATCCTAGGTTGTAATATGGGTAGCCTGTCCGAGAGCTGGACTTAGAGAAACGGTTGAGCTTAGGGTGAAGCTTGTAGCAGGAACATTGTGTAGCTTGCTGTTTCGCTTCGCTTTACAAATTTTGCGTGTCAGTTGCTTATGATCAGCCTTGCTATTGTGTGATCGTTCAACAGCTCGCTACTAGCTTGTTCAGTGTGCTCGCTTCGCTACGGTCAATCTTGTGTGCAGTCGGCTTTGCTTGTATGCGTATTCTGCAATCGTACTGTGCATAGCTAAGCGTGTTCTGCAAATTAACGTGTTACGTTGGGGTATTCGTACTGTGCATAGCGAATAACTTATGCCACCTAGACGAGTCAGACGCCTGGTGTCGGCATATACTTTGCATAACCTACCTAAATTGTCCCTACAGCGTTGTTGGCAAATTGCTCGTTCCATTGGCATTCCCTATAAACGCACTCTTACAGCTGCGCAACTGCGTTCACTTATTGCTGACATACTTATTGAAGAAGAGATGGCACATCAGACTCCTCCCTCTACGGGAGCTAGGGCAAAAACTACTATGTTCTCGCAGGAGGAAGATGATACACCTACGGAGCAAAATGGTCAGTATAGTGCACATGGGTTGTCCCAGGGTGAATCAGCGTCGTTGGCACTTCAGCTGGCAAAAATCAATCTTGAGCAAACTAGGGAACAGAGAGCATTCGCAAGGGAAGAATTTGATAGGGAAAGAGAAAGGAGGCAGTTTTCGCATTCTGTAAACGATTTCAGTTTACAAAAAGCAGTACAGCTTGTTCCCCGCTTCAATGAGGCCGAACCAGAGCAATTTTTCGAAAGCTTCGAAAATCAGGCTCGAGCCTTGAGGTGGCCGGAACAGCACTGGGCAGCGTTGGTTCATACAGCATTATTGGGTAAGGCACAGGAATTTACGTCGGTATTAACTGACGCTGAATTCTCTGATTATCAAGTAGTGAAGACCACAGTGTTGGGAGCATATACATGTATCCCAGCTAAATATCGTAAGACCTTCAAATTGAACAGGCGGCAGCTTGGTCAATCCCTGGTGGACTTTGTGAGACAGCAAACCAAAGCTTTTACCAGCTGGTATAAAGCGAGTGGTGTCTCTAACTTTGAGGAGCTGGTGCAGCTTATTCTGATTGATAACCTGCTGGAGTCTGTGGGACCAGAGGTTCGTGTCTTTCTGCAGGATCGTGACTTAACCACTGCATTGGAGGCGGCCAGGTTGGCTGATACCTTCGAAACGAACCGCTCCTTGTCCGAGCGGTCCCGTCTCTCTTTTCAACAGTCTGGCGTGAGCAGAGATCGACAACATTGGAGAATGAAGTGCCAGCCGGAGGGAGAGCGTCTACGACATCCAACCAAGTCACCTGGTGAGCCACGCTTCTCAACATATGGTCCCCCTGCGGAGAGGCAAACTACTTATGGAGCATCTCGACAACAATATCCAGAGAGGCACCAGCCAGAACGACACCACTTGCAACGTCATCAGGGAGTAAAGGGCAAGCCTGTCGTCTGCTTCAGGTGTAATAAAGTAGGTCATATCAGTTCCAACTGCCCCCAAAAACCTCAACCCATCGGGAAAATCTCTAATATCCCTAGTAACATGTCCCCTAGAGAAGTAGAAAAAGGTATGGCCCCTTATTATTGCGAAAGTCTTATTTCCCTTCAGGAAAACTCAGAACCAACTAAAGTAAATACCTTTAGAGATACTGGAGCATATTGCTCACTTGTCAGAGAAGGAATATTACCCCTTTCAGAGAATACTTCCTTGAATTCATCAGTTTTATTGGAAGCCTATGGAGGAACTATATATTCTGTTCCTTTGCATAAAATTTATGTACAGTGCAAATATTACACTGGGTACTTGACTGTAGGTATCTCAAAAGGATTTCCCATGAAAAATGCTATGTTATTACTGGGTAATAACATTACTACTGTTACTTCGTGTCCTGAACCTATAATGATTAATGCTTCTCCAGTGTTGGCCATAACTCGGGCAACATCCCAAGGGTTGTCTGGGGAGAATGTTGACCTATCCTTGGACGACTCCGATCTCGGAATAGCCACGTTGTTTTATGAGACACACCGGCCGGAGTCTCGTAAATCAAGTGAACAGACCCCGATCAAGCCTTCCTATTCCCAGGTTGCAGGATTGCCAGATGTCTCTGTTTCCATGCCCGAGGGACTGTCCTTCCGGGAGGAACAACGTAAGGACAACAGTAACAGTACCTGTGGAGCTGGCGTTCAACAGTAGCAGTACCTGTGCAGCTGGCGTTCAACAGTAACAGTACCTGTGGAGCTGGCGTTCAACAGTAGCAGTACCTGTGCAGCTGGTGTTCAACAGTAACAGTACCTGTGGAGCTGGCGTTCAACAGTAGCAGTACCTGTGCAGCTGGTGTTCAACAGTAACAGTACCTGTGGATCTGGTGTTCAACAACTACAACACTTGTTGAGCCGCCGGTCACCAACTACGATAACTCTAAACATTGTATTGGAGTCTTTACAACGGGTACAATATCCGGCCTGGTGGCTGGTGTTGACAACAGCGTACAATGATAGCACAATACTGCCTTGTTTCGTGCACATGAAACTTGATGTGGTCAGAGACACCTATCACCTCACAATTTTATTGTTTAATACTGTGGGTAATTCTCAACTTCTACACGAACTCTTGGTTCTTTATTTTTATTTTATTACTGTTAACAGCCAGAAATTGGAACTCGTAAAGAAACGAGAGAGAGAGAGTGAAAAAAAGGAGAGAGAGAGAAAAAGAGAATTCTTTTTGTTCATTCTAAGGGATATAAAGTTAACCTCCAGTTTCTGTTATGAGGTCTGATTCATTAAGCGAAGGAAAACTCTGGTAATTCCCAAGTGATATTAGATTCCCCAACACCCTAGGTTTCACTTCGTTTACAACCCCATCAGTAAACATATAAAGGAACCATAGTAACATTACACATCCCTTAGTGAGAAATGGTCTCCCTGTCTCTTACAAGTCCTAACATCATTCTCACTATTTGCAGTTAAAGTCACTTAGTAATCTACTAATTTATGCACTTGCAACAATTGCCACATTGCATCTCTGTTCCAATTAACAATACCTTATCTTTATCTAAGTAGGTTTATTTAACTCCTTCGACGTAAACACTTCGAAGTAAACGCTTCGACGTAAACACTTCGACGTAAACACTTCGAAGTAAACACTTCGACGTAAACACATCGAAGTAAACGCTTCGACGTAAACACTTCGACGTAAACACTTCGACGTAAACACTTCGAAGTAAACACTTCGAAGTAAACACTTCGACGTAAACACTTCGAAGTAAACACTTCGACGTAAACACTTCGACGTAAACACTTCGAAGTAAACACTTCGACGTAAACACTTCGAAGTAAACACTTCGAAGTAAACACTTCGACGTAAACACTTCGAAGTAAACGCTTCGACGTAAACACTTCGAAGTAAACGCTTCGACGTAAACACTTCGACGTAAACACTTCGAAGTAAACACTTCGACGTAAACACTTCGAAGTAAACACTTCGACGTAAACACTTCGAAGTAAACGCTTCGACGTAAACACTTCGAAGTAAACGCTTCGACGTAAACACTTCGAAGTAAACGCTTCGACGTAAACACTTCGACGTAAACTCTTCGACGTAAACACTTCGAAGTAAACACTTCGACGTAAACACTTCGACGTAAACACTTCGACGTAAACACTTCGACGTAAACACTTCGACGTAAACACTTCGACGTAAACACTTCGACGTAAACACTTCGACGTAAACTCTCCTTCCGCTGCAGTTATTCAGCTTTATTTTAGCCTCAGATTTTCTTGACAATGATTGTACTATACACTACACTCGGAACACTTGTTTCATACACTTACCAGGAACACTTGTTTCATACACTTACCAGGAACACTTGTTTCATACACTTACCAGGCACACTTGTTTCATACACTTACCAGGCTCACTTGTTTCATACACTTACCAGGCACACTTGTTTCATACACTTACCAGGCTCACTTGTTTCATACACTTACCAGGCACACTTGTTTCATACACTTACCAGGCACACTTGTTTCATACACTTACCAGGCACACTTGTTTCATACACTTACCAGGAACACTTGTTTCATACACTTACCAGGCACACTTGTTTCATACACTTACCAGGCACACTTGTTTCATACACTTACCAGGCACACTTGTTTCATACACTTACCAGGCACACTTGTTTCATACACTTACCAGGCACACTTGTTTCATACACTTACCAGGCACACTTGTTTCATACACTTACCAGGCACACTTGTTTCATACACTTATCAGGCACACTTGTTTCATACACTTATCAGGCACACTTGTTTCATACACTTATCAGGCACACTTGTTTCATGCACTTATCAGGCACACTTGTTTCATACACTTATCAGGCACACTTGTTTCATACAATTACCAGGAACACTTGTTTCATACACTTACCAGGCACACTTGTTTCATACACTTACCAGGCACACTTGTTTCATACACTTACCAGGCACATTTGTTTCATACACTTACCAGGGTCACTTGTTTCATACACTTACCAGGCACACTTGTTTCATACACTTTACTCGGTACACTTGCTACTTCATACACGTTATCCTGTACACTTGCTGTTTTTCCTAAGAATCTTACGTTCTCTCTTGTTCCTTTCCCCTTCATTCAAAGGAACTGTAGTTGCTCCTGGCAGTCTTTCTGTAGCTTCCCTTCCTTCATGCAGTCATCGAATTAATATAACATCCACCTTGAATCTATATCCTCACCATTCACTTTGAATCTATATCCTCACCATTCACTTTGAATCTATATCCTCACCATTCACTTTGAATCTATATCCTCACCATCAACTTTGAATCTATATCCTCACCATCCACTTTGAATCTATATCCCCACCATTCACTTCGAATCTATATCCTCACCACTCTCTTCGAATCTATATCCTCACCACTATCTTCGAATCTATATCCTCACCACTCTCTTCGAATCTATATCCTCACTACTATCTTCGAATCTATATCCTCACCACTATCTTCGAATCTATATCCTCACCACTCTTCGAATCTATATCCTCACCACTCTCTTCGAATCTATATCCTCACCACTATCTTCGAATCTATATCCTCACCACTATCTTCGAATCTATATCCTCACCACTCTCTTCGAATCTATATCCTCACCACTATCTTCGAATCTATATCCTCACCACTATCTTCGAATCTATATCCTCACCACTATCTTCGAATCTATATCCTCACCACTATCTTCGAATCTATATCCTCACCACTATCTTCGAATCTATATCCTCACCACTCTCTTCGAATCTATATCCTCACCACTATCTTCGAATCTATATCCTCACCACTATCTTCGAATCTATATCCTCACCACTCTCTTCGAATCTATATCCTCACCACTCTCTTCGAATCTATATCCTCACCACTATCTTCGAATCTATATCCTCACCACTATCTTCGAATCTATATCCTCACCACTATCTTCGAATCTATATCCTCACCACTATCTTCGAATCTATATCCTCACCACTCTCTTCGAATCTATATCCTCACCACTATCTTCGAATCTATATCCTCACCACTATCTTCGAATCTATATCCTCACCACTCTCTTCGAATCTATATCCTCACCACTATCTTCGAATCTATATCCTCACCACTCTCTTCGAATCTATATCCTCACCACTATCTTCGAATCTATATCCTCACCACTATCTTCGAATCTATATCCTCACCACTATCTTCGAATCTCTATCCTCACCACTATCTTCGAATCTATAACCCCCATCTTCTTGAAACCTCTTTATCTTAACCTCGTCTTCACCATCTTCTTACCCCACTTTCATTTTCCCCTCTGCCTCAAACACCTGCCCCACACTCACTTCTGGCTCCTTCTTTCTCCTACCATATATTTATTCTCTTCTGCCACATACATAAAGTTCTCGTCTTGCTCTCCTACTCAACAATATTTAATAACTGTAAGAAATATTTAAGTCATACCTCCATCTTTCCTTCTAGCTCCTCACTGTTTACCTTTAACTGTCAGATCCATTTGTTCCACAGGTTTTCTCAACCCATTAATCTCTCTTCAAAATTATTTCTTAATCTCAGCAAAATTTGTTGATACTCACCTATTCTCTCATTTCGTATTCTTTGACACTTTCTCACCCCTCGTTTTACTTCTCTTTTTATTTGATTTGCTCTCCCTTCTGTATATGTTTTCTCGCACGGTAAGAATCACTTAAATACTTTTTTCCTCTCCCCTACCATCCTTTTTTTCCACTTTTTTTCTTGTGTAATGATAACAAACATACTTTATACACTCTAGCACTGCATTCTTAAATCTACTAAATACTTGTTATACCTCCTTCTAATTACGTGTGTTATCTTTAACTCGCGTTTGTTACATTAATTAATCAGTTCCCTGCCCATTCAGTCTTTAATTAAAGGTAAGTCATGTGTGTTGTCATTAAGGCAGTACTAACTTAGCTCAGTAATAAATAAGCATCAGTTACAAGGTTATATTTATCTAATACAGTAATACTTGTCGTGATAAAGAAGGATTTCAGTTCACGTATTTCTAACTAATTTTGGGAAGCTGTATGTGTTTGTTCCAACTCTTACAGTTTCTGTGAAACAGAAGGTCACAGTGAACGAGGTAACCAACACGTAGATCATAGGGGAGAGACATTACTGAAAACATGAGAATTAGTTTGATGGCTGAAATATCCTTTATTTTTGCTAGGTATATACACACACATATATATATAAATATATATATATATATATATATATATATATATATATATATATATAAACACTGATCTCTGGCTGAAGGAGACTCGAACCTACGAACCTTAGGACAAGGTACGCAGTGCTTTACCAATCTCCCCACACTGGACAATACCTTGGCGTGTAGCATGAGCTACACGTTTGATCCAAGGCAGCCAGCTTTCAGGGAGAAGGCTTACAGCTTTTCATCTCATCCCCTGCTTGGATCAAACGTGTAGCTCATGCTACACGCCAAGGTATTGTCCAGTGTGGGTAGATTGGTAAAGCACTGCGTACCTTGTCCTAAGGTTCGTAGGTTCGAGTCTCCTTCAGCCAGAGATCAGTGTTTGTGTATATTTCGCATGCTCTCGCGAATTCCTTGCATTGTTCAAATCTCTAGTAAGGCTCTTGCATGCAGGGGATGAGATGGAAAGCTGTAAGCCGACAACTCTGAGGAAGACCCCATCATTGAACAATTAATTTTGCCAGAATCGCTAGTCTATAAGGCGATCATGTCATTTCCAGCAGAATCTGCAGGAGGTTACACTGGAATTCGACCTCAGAATCTCAAAGAGATGGTAAATCCAGTACTCGGTGAATCTGCATCAATTCTTCTCATTGAGTTAACAACTTTCGTCAACAATTGCCTTTCTGGGAGAATCCAAGAAGAAATTAAACCTTTTTTTTTTTGGAGCCTCACTATGTGCTTTGAAGAAGAGGGATGGGGGAATCAGACCCATTGCGGTTGGAAACACTCTTCGCTGTCTCGTTGCCAAAGCAGTTAGAAACATTCGCCAAGAAGCTGCCACTTTACTCCAGCCACACCAACTGGGCTTTGGGGTCTCTCAAGGCAGTGAAGCCGCAGCTCATGCCACAAGGGCCTACATCAGGGACCTACCAGAAGACAAGGCCATAGTCAAAGTTGATTTTAGAAATGCCTTTAATATGGTGAAGAGAGATGCTCTCTTGCCAGCTGTTCGGGATCGGTTCCCCAGTCTTTTTCCCTTCATTTCAGCCGGCTACAGCAAGCCCTCAATTCTTTTGTTTGGAGAACATGAAATTCAATCATCAGAGGGTGTTCAGCAGGGTGACCCACTCGCTCCACTTCTCTTCTGCTTGGCAGTAAGAGAACTAACTTCCAGCCTACGCAGTGAGCTCAATATCTGGTACCTGGATGACGGCACTCTGGCAGGTACTGAAGAGTCCCTCGTGGGGAACATACAACTGGTGAAAACACAGGGAGAAGACTTGGGACTCATCCTCAATCCCTCCAAGTGTGAAATCATCACAGCGAACCAGGAAATAATCAATGTCGTGCGAAAAATCCTCCCAGAAGTTTCTACTACCACTCCGTCCAAGAGAACCCTCTTGGGAGCACCTCTGGGTTACCAGGCCATCGACACTGTCCTCAAGAACAAATTGAATGACCTGATAAGAATGGAGGAGAGAATAAGCGATCTTGATGCCCATGATGCTCTGTATCTCCTCACAAGGTGCCTTACTATGCCAAGACTCACATACTTCCTGAGGTGTGCACCCTCTCTTGACAACCCAACACTCGACGAATATGATGCCCACCTGAGATCAACCTTTAAGAAGGCATTGAACCTGTCACTAGAGGATCAGCAATGGGATCAGGCAACCCTCCCAGTGTGACTGGGAGGTATAGGGTTGAGCAAAGCAATGCATGTTGCTTTGCCTGCTTTTCTATCTTAGTGTTTGGATTCCATTACATTAGTCAAGAAGATTGTCCCTGAACGGTTGAGAGACATGGTAGGAGCTCAAGACCCCAGGCTTACTGAAGCAGCGATTCGGTGGGACACCCTTACAGACTCCTCCAGTAGACCAGCTCCTCCCAAAGAACACAAACAGTCCCATTGGGACAAACCAATCATGGAAAAAATCGCCAACACAATGCACACCAACGCTTCAGGAAAGGACAAAGCTTGTCTCCTGGCAGTGAAGGCACCACACTCAGGAGATTTCCTGTTAGCTGTTCCCAGTTCCTCCCTGAGCACTCGACTCGACCCACAGGCCATTCGGATTGGTGTTACTCTTCGCCTAGCCGCCCCCATCCTCACCGAACATAAGTGTATTTGCGGCAAGGTGACGGCTGATGAATTCGGACCTCATGGTCTCGAGTGTCACACTGCAGAAGGGAAGTATGCCAGACATGAGGAGGTCAATGACATCAAAAAGAGAAGCCTCGCTACAGCCCATTGCCCAGCTCAATGGGAACCCCAAGTGCAGAGGTCTGACGTAGCCAAAAGCGTCCTGATGGAGCCACTATGCTTCCCTGGAAGGATGGAAAGCAGATTGCCTGGGACTACACCTGTGCCGCCACGTTGGCAGACACCTACTTGCCATACTCCGAAGCTGAAAGGGGTGGAGCTGCCAGCCACACGTAGACCCAGAAAATCCGCAAATATGAAGACCTTCCCCCTTGTTATAACTTCATCCCAATAGGGTCGGAGACCCTTGGAGCATGGGGCGAGTGTGCTCTAAAGCTCCTCAAAGAGATGAGTGAAAAGCTCGTCATAGAAACCACGGACCACAGGGCGACCAGCTTCCCCTTTCAGAGACTCAGTGTTGCGATCCAGAGAGGAAATACCTGCAGCATTCTGGGCACGCGGCCCACCGCCGAGGGGCTAGACGAAATATTCGAGAAGTAGCTCTGAATTACCTATGTTGTTTTACTTTCTATTGAATTTTTGTGAATGTTTCTTCAATGTAATTTGTCTTTAAATCAAATATTTATCATATAGAGGAGGTGGTAGGAGAAAATTCTCAAAAAGCTTCAGGGAGAACCTTGACTTTTCCCTGAAGCAAGTTTATTCTTTTCTCTGAGGATGAGGGTCCCTATAACAGTTCTAGAGGTGGTACCTCCCAATATATAAACATACATACATATATATATATATATATATATATATATATATATATATATATATATATATATATATATATATATATATATATATAAATATATATATATATACATATATATATATATATATATATATATATATATATATATATATATATATATATATATATATATATATATATATATATATATATATATAAATATATGTATATATATATATATATATATATATATATATATATATATATATATATATATATATATATATATATATATATATATATATATATATATATATATATATATATATATATATATATATATGGGAATGCAAAAGAAGAAAATTAAAAGTGAATACAGGAATGAGTAAGGTTATGAGGATAACAAAAAGATTAGGTGGTGAAAGATTGGATATCAGATTGGAGGGAGAGAGTATGGAGGAGGTGAATGTATTCAGATATTTGGGAGTGGACGTGTCAGCAGATGGGTCTATGAAAGATGAGGTGAATCATAGAATTGATGAGGGGAAAAGGGTGAGCGGTGCACTTAGGAGTCTGTGGAGACAAAGAACTTTGTCCTTGGAGGCAAAGAGGGGAATGTATGAGAGTATAGTTTTACCAACGCTCTTATATGGGTGTGAAGCATGGGTGATGAATGTTGCAGCGAGGAGAAGGCTGGAGGCAGTGGAGATGTCATGTCTGAGGGTAATGTGTGGTGTGAATATAATGCAGAGAATTCGTAGTTTGGAAGTTAGGAGGAGGTGCGGGATTACCAAAACTGTTGTCCAGAGGGCTGAGGAAGGGTTGTTGAGGTGGTTCGGACATGTAGAGAGAATGGAGCGAAACAGAATGACTTCAAGAGTGTATCAGTCTGTAGTGGAAGGAAGGCTGGGTAGGGGTCGGCCTAGGAAAGGTTGGAGGGAGGGGGTAAAGGAGGTTTTGTGTGCGAGGGGCTTGGACTTCCAGCAGGCATGCGAGAGCGTGTTTGATAGGAGTGAATGGAGACAAATGGTTTTTAATACTTGACGTGCTGTTGGAGTGTGAGCAAAGCAACATTTATGAAGGGATTCAGGGAAACCGGCAATCCGGACTTGAGTCCTGGAGATGGGAAGTACAGTGCCTGCAATCTGAAGGAGGGGTGTTAATGTTGCAGCTTAAAAACTGTAGTGTAAAGCACCCTTCTGGCAAGACAGTGATGGAGTGAATGATGGTGAAAGTTTTTCTTTTTCGGGCCACCCTGCCTTGGTGGGAATCGGCCAGTGTGTTAATAATAATAAAAATAATATATATATATATATATATATATATATATATATATATATATATATATATATATATATATATATATATATATATATATATATATATATATATATATATATATATATATATATATATATATATATATATATATATATATATATATATATATATATATATATATATATATATATATATATATATATATATATATATATATATATATATATATATATATATATATATATATATATATATATATATATATATATATATATATATATATATATATATATATATATATATATATATATATATATATATATATATATATATATATATATATATATATATATATATGCAATAAGATCACAGTAAACAGGTGATTTCAGAATTTGCAAAACAACCACTCTGAAAGAATAGAGAAATTCCAAGCGCTTTCGTGACTACTCACATTGCCAAGAAACTATGAAAGTAAAGCATCCAAGGAAGGTATATAAGGGGTCTGGCCAACACCTCACTATCAGATCCCACAACGGTTAAACACCTGACGCGCGCCGGCCCAACTGGACAGGTCCTTAGCACAACCCACCAACAAACTATTCTACCCAAGAAAATTTTTAAAATTATTATTTGTCCAGTGTATTATGTTAAAAACAAACATTCCCAATTGCCCTCAAAGATTCTTTAAGTCTTATGATACACTTAATAACAATAAAAATTTGCGCCTTACTAAAGCAGACAAAATAAATGCAATAGTAATTATGAAAGAAAATGATTACAAAGAAAAAAATAATAATCTCTTAGATGATACTGAAACCTATTCTAAACTTAGGAAAAATCCCCTAGAAACCGTTAACAGCAATTTCAATAAAACAATAAAACTTCTACTGAAAGGCAAAGATGAATTAGTCAAACAATTTACTTCCACTAATCCATCTTTACTTTACATGTATGGACTAATAAAAACACACAAACCAGGGAATCCAGTCAGACCAATTATTAGCTCCATAGGGTCAGTTTCATATAAATTATCCAAATGGCTTGTTGATATTTTGAGCCCTATTGTTGGCAAAATTTCTAACTTTAATGTTAAAAACAACATAGACTTGGTTGATAAATTAAGCTCCTTGACTGACTTAAATGATTTTAACATGGTTAGTTTTGATGTTACTTCCTTGTTTACGAAAGTTCCTGTTGATGATTTATTAAGTTTCTTATCTGAAGAACTCGTTAACTATGATTTACCATTGCCAGTTCCTACTATCATTAAACTTATTAAACTTTGATTTGTTGATCCAAAATTTGTATTTAATGATAAGTTTTACACTCAGAAGTTTGGTATGGCAATGGGAAATCCTCTTTCACCTGTTCTTAGTAACCTATACATGGAATTTTTTGAAACAAGGTTGCTTAACACAATCCTCCCTAATAGAGCTAAATGGTTCAGATATGTTGATGATATTTTTTGTCTTATGCCCAAAAATGTAGATATACACCATTTCCTTGGAAAATTGAATAGCTTAGCCCATTCTATAAACTTTACTGTTGAGTTTGAAGAAAACTCATTGCCTATTCTAGATGTTTTAATTATTAAGGGTAATAATGAATTCAAATTTAAAATTTACAGAAAACCTACAAATAACTGTTCCTATGTCCACTATTATTCTTCGCATCAAGATAGAGTCAAACTGTCTGTTTTCTCATCAATGTTTTTGAGAGCTTTACGAATTTGTAGTCCTGAGTTCATAGATGAGGAAATATCCAAAATTTATGAAATAGGTAATGATTTAAAATACCCAAGAAATGTAATTGATAAATCTTTTAAAGTTGCTAGAAATACTTTTTACAATCCAAAAAGGGACAACCAGCCTTATTCAACTAAAAATATGTTGGTTCTCCCTTACCATGAAAACTTGGTTGATATGCCTTCTCTTCTTAAGACTTTTAATATTAAAGTTGTATTCAAAAATCTTGATACAGTAAAAAAACTTTTGATAAAGAATTCTCCCCAAAATGCTGATGGATGTGTCTATAAGATTCCTTGTAAAATTTGCGATAAATTTTATTACGGTCAAACTGGTAAAAATCTCGAACTAAGATTAAAACAACATAAATTCATCACAACATAAATATAGCATTAGAACTGGACAAGATTCCAATGGTCTATTTATTCATGTAAGAGATTTTAACCATTCAATTGATTTTCAAAAAGTTGAGAAAGTAGTATCAAGCAAGTCCATGGTCGACAGGAATGTAATTGAATCTTGTTTCATAAAAAGCAGTTTTGACAATAATATGAATATTTCCTTTGGTTTATATAAATTAGATCTATTTATAATTAATAGAATTTGGGAAGAATTTAATAATACACTGGACAAATAATAATTTTAAAAATTTTCTTGGGTAGAATAGTTTGTTGGTGGGTTGTGCAAAGGACCTGTCCAGTTGGGTCGGCGCGCGTCAGGTGTTTAACCGTTGTGGGATCTGATAGTGAGGTGTTGGCCAGACCCCTTATATACCTTCCTTGGATGCTTTACTTTCATAGTTCCTTGACAATGTGAGTAGTCACGAAAGTGCTTGGAATTTCTCTATTCTTTCAGAGTGGTTGTTTTGTATATATATATATATATATATATATATATATATATATATATATATATATATATATATATATATATATATATATATATATATATATATATATATATATATATATATATATATATATATATATATATATATATATATATATATATATATATATATATATATATATATATATAAATATATATATATATATAAATATATATATATATATATATAAATATATATATATATAAATATATAAATATATATATACATATATATATACATATATATATATATATATAACGCAAAACAACCTCTGTGAAGAATAGAGAAATTAAAGACTTTCGTGACTATTTCACATTATCAAGAAACAATGTTCCTTGATTCTGGCTTAAATTACAACACTCTTCTTGTCGAATAAAAAAAGCGAAAATTTGTGTATCCAGTTATTTCGCAAAAATAATTCTGAACCTAACGAAAAAAATATATTTCATTGTGTTTGTTTGATATTAAAATATTGTAAACTTATCTAAATCATATTTTGTTGGATTAGGTTACATTAAATTGCACTTTTTATAAAAAGGTTAGGTAAGTTTTCTAAGGTTCTTTAGGAACACAATTATTAACTTTTACATTAACATAAATTAAAAAATATATTTTTAAATGCAAGATTTTAGAAAGGATATAATTTTAAATGAGTTCTTGTTCATTGACTAATTTTACCTATTGGGCACGAGAGAGAGAGAGAGAGAGAGAGAGAGAGAGAGAGAGAGAGAGAGAGTCAATAAAGTTAGGGATCCTTAACCTTGTCAAACCCTGTGTAGAGTGAGAGAGAGAGAGAGAGTCAATAAAGTTGGGATCATAACCTTGTCAAACCCTGTGTAGAGAGGAGAGAGAGAAAAAAAAAAAAAAAAAAAAAAAAAAAAAAAAAAAAAAAAAAAGAGAGACAGAGAGAGAGAGAGAGAGAGACAGAGAGAGAGAGAGAGACAGAGAGAGAGAGATGCTGTGCTACAACTGGTCAATTAACAAGAACTCATTTATAATTATGTCCTTTCTAAAATTTTCTATTATGCATTTAAAGATATATTTTTTATTTATGATATTATAAGAGTTAATGATTATGTACCAAAAGCACCTTAGGAAACTATCATTATTGTAACAAGCGCAATTTAATTTAGCCTAATCCAATTAAATATATTTTATATATGTTTATATTATTTTAATAATAAACAAACACAATGAAATATATTTTTTTCAATAGTTACAGAATGATTTTTTGCGATATTATTGCATACACAAATTTTCCCTTGCCATATTCGGCAAGAAGTGTGTTGTCATTTAAGGTAAAATCGCAAGTTTTACGTATTCGGCAGGACACACACACACACACACACACACACACACACACACACACACACACACACACACACACACACACACACACACACACACACACACACACACACACACACACACACACACACACACACACACACACACACACACACACACACACACACACACACCTGCAGAAGGACTCCAGCCACGACACTCCCAAGGCAACTGAGCAATCCAAACCATCACACACCGATCCCTCTGTTCCCACCCCCGCACCACGAACCCTACTCCTACAGCAACCCCCTATGGGAGCTCTTCCTCCACCTCCACTGCAACCCCCCACAGGCCCCCACCACGGCTCCTGCTCTCCCAACCCCAGTATTCCCCCAGGACCACAGTTACAGTATTAGAACAGAAGTTGAAGGTTTGGTACACAAATGCGGATGGATTAACGAATAAATATGAGGAATGGCAAGAAAGAATCAATGAGAAGTACCCAGACATCATAGCAGTTACAGAAACAAAACTCACGGAGACAATAAGAGATGCAATCTTCCCGCCAGGATACCAGATCATGAGGAAAGATAGAAGGGGCAGAGGGGGAGGAGGGGTTGCTCTGCTCGTAAAAAAACGATGGAAATTCGAGAAAATGGGAGGCATAAACGAGACAGGAGAAAGGGATTACATAGTAGGTACACTTCAGTCTAGGGAACACAAGGTGGTCATTGCAGTGATGTATAATCCACCACAGAACTGCAGGAGGCCAAGAGAGGAATATGAAGAGAGCAACAGAGCAATGGTGGACACACTTGCTGAGGTGGCAAGAAGAGCTCACTCCAGCAGAGCAAAGTTGCTGGTTATGGGGGATTTCAACCACAGGGAGATTGACTGGGAAAACCTGGAGCCACATGGAGGTCCCGAAACATGGAGAGTCAAGATGTTGGATGTGGTGCTGGAAAACCTCATGCACCAACATGTTAAGGACACTACCTGAGTGAGAGGGGAGGATGAACCAGCAAGATTTGACCTTGTGTTCACCCTGGGCAGTTCAGACATTGAGGATATTACATTTGAGAGTCCCCTAGGAGCTAGTGAACACGTGGTTCTGTGCTTTGAATACATCGTAGAGTTGCAAATGGAGAGAGTAACAGGAGCTGAATGGGAAAAGCCAGACTATAAAAGAGGGGACTACATAGGGTTGAGGAACTTCCTGCAGGAGGTTCCATGGGACAGAGAACTGGCAGGAAAGCCAGTAAATGAAATGATGGAATATGTAACAACAAAATGCAAGGAGGCAGTGGAAAGGTTTATTCCCAAGGGCAACAGAAACAATGGGAAGACCAGAACGAGCCCCTGGTTTACCCGACGGTGTAAGGAGGCAAAAACAAAGTGCAATAGAGAATGGAAAAAGTACAGAAGGCAGAGAACACATGAAAATAGGGAGATTAGTAGCAGAGCCAGGAACGAGTATGCACAGGTAAGGAGGGAGGCCCAGCGACGGTATGAAAATAACATAGCATCGAAAATCAAGACTGACCCGAAACTGTTGTATAGCCATATCAGGAGGAAGACAACAGTCAAAGACCAGGTGATCAGACTGAGGACAGAAGGTGGAGAACTCACAAGAAATGATCAGGAGGTATGTGAGGAGCTAAACAGGAGATTTAAGGAAGTTTTTACAGTAGAGACAGGAAGGGCTCTGGGAAGACAGCACAGAAGAGAACATCAAGAGGGAATATACCAACATGTGTTGGATGACACACAAACAACCGAGGAGGAGGTGCAGAAGCTGCTAAGTGACCTTAATACGTCAAAGGCGATTGGACCGGACATCTCCCCGTGGGTCCTTAGAGAAGGAGCAGAGATGCTGTGCGTGCCCCTAACCACAATCTTCAACACATCCCTTGAATCTGGGCAACTACCTGAGAAATGGAACACAGTAAATGTAGTCCCCATATTTAAGAAAGGAAACAGAAATGAGGCACTAAACTACATACCTGTGTCTCTGACATGTATTGTGTGCAAAGTCATGGAGAAGATT